>NC_069117.1:10159416-10459416 GCF_025612915.1 Magallana angulata
CAATGAACAGAAATACACGAAAGATCCTTCTTTTCTTTATATCATGTAGAAATAGACTTGATCATATAAAATATCAGCAGCAAGAAAGGTATTTTCTGGTCAATTTGACTTCTGGCATCTGACCCTAAATTAACATTGTGAGTATGTTGATAAGACATGATTAGTGATATAAACCTTAATTGTAAATTGATATGCAATTGTTATCAAATTAGATTTCCGACAGAATTTTGTCTGTTTTGGTGTATTGCCATAGTCCTTATAAGGACAATCAGAAGATTAGAACAGTTTCGAATTGAAACATATTATGCATGTAAAAATTACATTACGAATAGAAATTAAGTTTAATAAATCATAAAAAAGTGTAACTGCTTTTGATTTTGTTATTGTTTATAACACATGCCTTAGCCCTCTTTTTCCCCTATACACTACAGAGATTTACGTTAAAACAAAACACAAAACAATTATCTTCTCACTGACACAAGCTTCTATATAGAGAAGCGCATGGTTGCAACCAGAGACAGAGAGAAGGTTGCTTTGGCATTATTTGAAAAGTCTGCGGGTGGTATTTCAACATTATATTATATATCCTTTTTACCAATTATTTTTTTAAGTCTGCATGTAACTAAATAATTAACTAGACTTCCTGCCCATTGTGCTCTGGAAGAAGTCATATTTTCTTTTTTTTCTTGGCACTGCTTTATATTTCTTTTAATTTCTGAAGAAGTGAAGAAAAAAAAACTTTCCCCCCAGTATGTTGAAACAAAATTACTATTTTGCCTGGATTTCCTACACAGGAAATGACATTTGTGCATAAAAACAAACACATTCATGTAACAATCACAGACAATGGTTTCTTCTGTTTAAATTCATGTAATTAACTGTTATAGAGATCATCTGAAAAATAAACACAGCTATTTCTTGCACAGGATGTAGTCTAACATTTTCAAAGTTGCTAGACCGATTGAGTCTCCTTGTTGCTGACAATTTTGATCTTGTATCTCTAACACAGCAAGAAAAAAATAGGGGGTTATAAAGACATTTCAAACACCAGAAGATTAATTTCATGATGAGAGATTATTACAAACAAAATCATATTTCTTTATGCCAATGAATCTGCCTACTACATGAATTGCATACATTCAATTTTTCTATTCATATTTACTGTGAATTTCCTCTTTAATCACATATGGATGATATGGGCAAACAATAAATGTGTTTTGTGAGCTTTCTCATTCATTGTTACGTGCATGGGTTTAATTTCCCATCTCCAGAGACCTTTCGTCATTCAAATCTTTTGTGTTGATAAAGTAGTACAGTTATGAAGACTTTTCACACAATTTTCTATTTTAGCAAACATGATGCAAACAAGAGAACCAAAGGAATCTTTAATGAAATCCACTTAATGGCAGTATTTCCAATGAGAATCAACAGAACTCCAATTTTAAATTTCAATACCTCTTTTTTACCCACCCTATCATCAAGAGCACCCGTGACCCTGAGTTTTAGTGCAAACTGAAATGATTCAAATAATGGCCATGTCTTTCGTGTTTAGGACTGCAATGAAATTAGGACTCAAAACTTCTGACTAGAAAATTATGTGTAAAGATTAGAGTTGAACAACTCGAAAAGCTATTAAAATCCGTTCTCTAAAAAAGAATATTCATCTGAAAGAAATGCCCATGATTTTCAGATGGGTAACTTATCAAATGGTGTGTGATTGGCTGCCCCACCACCTGTTTCTATGGAAGTGAATATTTTAAAACTATTCCTTATAGATAATTTTTCACCACTCAAGCAAATGACCAAATTTAAAAACCTCTAACCCTAACCCTAACCATAACCCTAACCTCTTTACGATGGTAAGTTTCCATTCACTCCTTTACTAAATATCCCAGTAAATTACTTTAAAATCTTCGTGCAGTTCCTTTCTCAATACTTATCATAATCCTCCTGGAATTCTCAACAATTTTTAATCTTATATCACACTTACTGTATCAACTCAAAATAGTCCACCCAAAACAACCTGAATCTTCCAAACAATCAGAAACTTCTATGCGTAAAATGTATTCATCCACATCAACAAAAAATAATGGCCATCAAAAATGGGAAACAAAGAGCACAACTTTCAACACAAAATAATTAACATTGAATAGATACATCTTTAAATTAATGGAAATATTATTTTTGTTTTTAAAAGTCTTTGCTTGATGTTTCTTTGAAGAAAAACTGCTTTGAACTAAACAATTTTGTTAAAAAAAGCCTGGGAAAGTTAATTTAAATTGAACTATGTTGATGGTTTGTTTTCATTAAATCTAATTAAAATTAGACTTCTATTTCTGCTCCTTCAAGAAATGCTACACATATATGCATTGTATAGCAAATATATTCATTACATTTTTCTTTTAGAAATCCACATTTTTGAGAAGAATGCATGTTATTTAGATTTTACCATGTCCATTTTAACTAATATATTGCTTAGTATCACATGATTTTCATCAGCACTGATTTTTCTCAGGTGTTTGGTAGCACTTTCAATATTAGAAACATCACGTAACCTTACATAAATTTCAACCCTGGGCATCTGCCCATGAGGAACAAGCCCCATAAACAGTTACAAGAGCAGAAAAGTAAGTGCAAAAACTCCTCAAAATCTGTTCCCCCTTGGAGAAAATTGTTTCTTAATCTCAGTGCTATTTGATCTACAACCATTTTCCTCAATTTTTTTTTGTTGAAAATATATTTGTGTAATGGCTCTGAGAACATTTCCCCCCTCACCAAGATACATAACATTTATACTCATATTCAAATCTTATCTTATGAATCATTCAGCTGTGAAAGGATGCAATAATCACCCTTTTCAAAGCACACATTTTTCTCCACATAACTGTGAAACATCTAAGGAAGAATCACCTGAATTAGCTGCCTTAAGATAAAAGAGAAACAAGCTATTAATTTGCCTTATTTTCCAAGTAAATTAGCCTGATACTTGTATCTATTTTCAAAACGGCACATCAGGATATGTTGTGGCTCAGGACTAATGTCGAAAAATTATAATGCCAACTCGAGCCCCTGTTGAGAGAGAAATGTTAAACCCAAGTGTTTTTAGCGAAGGCAGCCATAAAATTTTGTCAATGGGAGACAACTCCCTGATATATGTATATTTAGAAATAGACAAAATATTATAAATTATTGAAGAAGTTCAAGAATGCAATTTTTTTTCTCCCAATTATTAATATGAAAGCATGCTTGGAAACTCAGATCCTCTTGAAGACGTTGTATTAGTAGTTCTCATAGTACTGTTGAAAATGATTTTATTTTTTAAAGAATTTTCTTTTTTTTTTTTAGAAAATATGGAACTAATAATAGTGAAAAGATAAAGTGGGTATGCACAAGAATTGCACCAGAGTCCATATTTTTCTTGTTTAAAAGCAAAAACATGTCAAAGGAAGATAATTCTGGCAGGAAAACTCTGATAAGCTTACTGAATTCACCTGTAGACTCAATATAACAATTACTCTTCTACTTCAGAATACATAATATCCAATGCAGCCATTGTCTTTTCCAGTGGGAGCCAATCCTTTATCCATTAAATCCCATATATCTCTGACACAAATTCTGCCTGACAAGCTTTGCTAACTAAGGGAACCTTATCCTGACCCCAATTAAGAACTATGTGATGCAAGTCTACTGCCAAAGCTGTTTGTTACAAAGCTGCAAAGAAAATTAGATTATCAAATTCAAAGCCCCCAAGACAACTCTTCCCTTTGTTGTGTTAGCAGAGAGTACAGCGAGTTTGATAGTACGGGAAACAAGGGTGATGAGATACAACAGTGATCAGGTTAATTCACACCAATATAAACACCACACAAGGATACTCAACTTTAACCATCAAAATTCCCACCTTTTTTTTCATTTCTGGAGTGGGATTAAAATCTATACCCCGTCTGTGATTTGCTGGGGAAATGCTTTATGAAAATATGAAGACAAAAAACATACAGTAGGGGGCCCCTACAATATTTAAGAACTAGTCACAATATGGATCGGGTTTGGGCTCCAATCTCAGGAAAAGACAAAAATGATAATAAGTTGTGTAAATAAACTGGAGATATGTATGCCAAAGAAAGACAAAGCTTGGGGGCATTTTCATTTCCGAATCAATTAACAAAGGGGTTGACACGTGGGAAGATGGTGAATGCGTTGTGTCCAGTACTTATCTTTCTCATCCATCTTTTTCTCTCAACACCAATTTTTTTTTTTTCCTCGGCTTCCTTTCAAAAACAATTCATTTACTGGGTACTGGCTCAAAACCATCTGATATTTTTGTTTCATGGCAGATTAAACATATATTGTTTAGCATAGAAATCTATATGAATTCCAGTTACCAAATCTTTCAGAAAACTTGGTCTATACTCATCAAAGAGTAAGTACGTACCAGTCTACCATCTTCGATTTATGATAAAATTCCAGCTTAGGTTAATCCCTTCAAATTATCTTTTTTTCTGTTAGAATTTGAATAAACATTGTTGAATCATAATCTTTTCATTCGATAAAAAGTGATACAACCATATCACAACTGTAAAAGAAAACAAACAAAATATGCGCCTTGATAATAGATATAGCCATGGGTATGTTTAAGGGACCTTAAGCCGCCATGAGAAGCTGGTAATTACCACTGTCCCTGGCTTAGTAGCTAGCAGTGTGATAGAGAACGAAATCAAAAGGAGGATTACAGCAAAATCTCATGGACTATCCACCCAGCAAAACATAATAGGACAATTACCCGCAGGACCATAGCATTCACTAAAATCAAACTGTCTGAACTCGGAAAATCTGAGAGAGAACTAAGGAATATCAGAATTTGGATTCTTCAGTAGTGATTATATAAATGCCAAGTAAAAAAAAATAACAGCTTACAAAACTCATTCTAATCTACAGTCTTGTATAAAACACGCCTATATATGCTGAAAAACAAGATAATGGGAATGAGAGTGAGAGAAAGAAATAATTAAGTCATATGAAGATGCATAGTGTTTAACTAACCTTTAAACAGAAGGAAACCATGAATTTTCCCTGAAAGTGTGAAGGTACTCAATCACGTCCAAACCACAAAAACAAGATCGCTTCACATTCTGACACTCTGTGAATAGCTACAGAAAAGGGGCCAGGATAAATTCCTGCTGTCCGTGGTACACTGGGAGAAAATCTCTGACTGTGGTTAGCTTGACCTCATATCAAGAGCAATACATTAACAGACCCTATCCACCTGTCCCTGTGTACACAGACCAGGCGTAATCTTATCACCAAATCAAATTCTACCTATTTACTCAAGATGACCATTTGAAAAATCCACTGAGATTTTTGCCCCTTTTGCCTGCACTGCTCCTTTGTTCTTGCTCTGGAAAGGTCTTTACTCAAAAGATCACTCCAGGGAGCCATTTTTGATGTAATTCAGCATGAAGGGAGAAAGAGGGAGAAATAAAATGATGTAATGTTGTAGACTTAGAACTTTAAATAAGTTTTCATGTTGTCATCTCAATTTCCAGTCTAATTTAACAAGACAATACGATCTGAACTTCATGACCCGAAGAGAAAGCCTCTACACATTTAATCAGTTTGAAATGGAAGGCCATTATCCTGCAAAGTCATTACCATTTCAAATATTTCTAGCCAGGATAAATATTTATGTAGGACTTGACCACAGATAAAATTCTGAAACAATTGCAACTTGTACCAATTCACTTGAACTCTAAGGTATAACATGAGCTCAATAACATAAAATTCAAAAAACGTGAAGAAAAAAATTTCGGAAAATGTGTAAGAAAACATCAGAAACATGAAAATTCTGATTAAGCTTCCCTTGTGAAGACAAAGTCTAAAGACAGAACAAGCTTTTAGCTTTTTTTTGTGAGGACGTGGTTTAACAAGACGAGAAGGGAATTTTGTCTGTAGATGCCTTGTATTCTGTCACCGTTACATGGCTTTTCATTTTCTGTTTCCGGTCTACCTTCTGCTTGTAGAGATACCTTCTGTTCACAAAGTAGAAAAAAAAATGGTCCATTATCTATCAATGTTTGATAAAACTCGAACTTTCAACACGTGAACATACGACATGTTAAATCCTTTTTTTTAAACGGAAACTACTTCAAAAATAGAATTATGTCCTTTTTTACAACACTTTTGCAAAACCACAAATGGGCTTACCATGGCATGGACATAAGAAGTTCAAAATGTTTTCCATGCTAACCTTGACTTCTTAAAACCAGGAAAAAATTAACTTTCTCCTTAATTTTCTTCATAAGGAACTTGCATGCATGTCAGCCTGATTGCATTTAATTTTAATATAAATTGAATAGATTACAATAAATTAGATGCAGTACTATAAATGCAAAAAACCAAATTTAGCGGCAGATCATTTCAATAATTTTAGGAAATAACGGAAAGGTAATGACCAAAACGGCGATTCTGGTTACTAGACTGATCACAAATTGACAGACCCGTTTGCTTCCCTCCCCCTTTTAATGTAATCATAAGAAATTACACTTTTTTGTTGGTGGCAATTCAAGAGATATAAATCAAACTTAGTGTCGGAATCTTGTCCCTCTTTTTCTGCATTAATAATGCCTGACTTTCCATCACTTGCATGCACATTCCAAGGAAGTGACAAATAATAGTCAGATTTAAACAATATTGTTTATAATAACCTTAATACAACTTTAATTCTATGGATTTTTTGTGTCTTAATTGTTTAAGATTATATTTTAATTCAGCTTCAAAAGCTCTATTCCACAGATCATTTTATTCTTTCATATCTCTCAATTTTCTTTTCATCTGATATTTAAATTCAATTACAGATTATTATAGTTAAAGTCAAAACAAAAAATTTCAAGGCTATAAAATCCATACTATTCTCCTGTCAGAGATAATTATATTAACTTTAACCATGCAGGTACAAAAAGATTGGACATAATCATCTAATGAAGAGAGACACAATTAAAGTTCCAAAGAAATCCCCCCTCAAAAAAATGCCACAGATCATATCTCTGAAAAGAAATATTTAAATCAATATCATAATTGCTGTTTGCCATGCCAAATAGAAATGAACAATCTTATGATAGCCATGTCCCGAAAGAAAGATTTTGTTGTGTGTGGAAACTAGACCCTTCGATGCCTTTTTCTGCATATTTTAGTTTTGCACTTTGACTTGGCAATTAGCATACAAATGTGTGTGTATTAGACGCAATTAATTATAAATTCAAGAGGAATATTGACTTTTTTTAACACGTCTGTCATTTAAAATAGCTGTTGCGAAGACAAGCTTTACAGCATTTTAAGTGTTTGCTAAATATGTCAAGAAGTAAATGCATGCAGTTAAAATGTCCTATACAACAGGAAGCTTCCGTTCCCAGTTCACACAGAGAGGTGAAAGTAAAAATGGACACACTTCTCCCTGGGCCTCTAAAACTTTTTGCCACAAAGCCACAAAATGCTGAAGAACAAAATACACTTTCCTAGATAAAGGAACACAAGAAGTGTCAAAATTCACACCTCAACTGTTCCTTTTTCCTTAAACCTTATATGTTCAACACCTGTGTTTGCACTCCTGAGTAAAATTTCAGGTGACAATACAAAATAATAAAACATATGTATATATTCAGCTTTTGAAAAAGAGACTTTAAAAAAATACATATCCCATATGTATTGTTGCATAAAGCAAAAAAAAAAAGGTATCTATGATGCCATCTTTCTCTCAAATATGTAGATTTACACAGGTATGTCTAAATGGGTTAAAACGACACATTACACCTTGATTTTGCTGATAATAACGTCTCAGGGATTCAGTCAGGTGAGAAATTTAGCAACAACATGCCAACGTCTCTTTAAGAGAAGCGGGTACATACGAGAAGATGCCTCATAGGGACAAAAACTATTCAATAAGGGTGCGTAATTGTTTATATTAATCAATAACTCATAAATACACACATTTTTTACAGCTCATTTTGTAAGCTGCTCCGAATTGTTTTTCATAGATCCATCCCTAATTCACTACCGAACCCATCATCTATAATTTCGGTAAACATATATGGACACAAATATTGCATTGGGGAAAAGTTCCAGGACTAAGGCTGTTGTTGAATCAGATTAAGTTACTCAATTGTATCCATTCAGTCTGGGGGTGGACCAAAAAGAAGGGCCCCAGACATAATTGTTAGTAATTCAAGACCCTTGTCAGAAATAAATTTGTGTGAGGATAGATATATCATAAATATCAAATTTTAAAATGTTTTGTTAGCCACCCCTTCTCTCTCTCTTTCTCTTTTTCTTTCTCTCTTTCTTTCTCTCTCTTTCTCTTTCACTCCTGGAAAATCATCATTTTTTATATATATATATCTTTGTTGTTTTCAAAGTTCTACATTTTGGAAAAATAGAATATTGTTAGGTGTGGTTTTCAAATTGTATAAAATATTATTTCATTCAGAGTTAGGCCACAGTTTTTAACCAAAAACTTATTAATAAATAAAGATTGAAAATATAAAAAACAGAATAAATAAATCTAAATTGTAAAATAAAGCTTAATGAAATATTCATAGTTTCAAAGAAATTTATATTTTGTTTTATACATTTATAATATTTAGTCATATTTGTATTGACCCCCCAAATAATACTTAATTTTGCCATGATTCAACATGTGCAACTCTTATTCACAAAAGTTAAAGAATGAGCTTTACAATCAATTGATCCAAAAGATATCATTAAAATACTTTTCGGAAACAAGTCTATACTCTTCTGTTAAAAAACAGCATTATAACAGTAACCTTAAGCAAATATTTCAATCCAAAATATGACTGAACGGCACTATTCTTTAATTCACAACAAGATGTTTTTAACTTTATTCAGGGGTCCCCATTCATAGACCCATTTAATCGAACACCGTAATTCCATTTTCCAAACATGACTACATACCCAAATCACAATGAAGCACTTAAATGCCCATTGAAAACTATGATTCCATCTCTAATAAATGTAATCATTAATAAAAATTTCAATTGTCTAGAACACCTTAATTACACACATGTCCCGCAAATCGAGCAATAACTGGCTAGAATGATCCGCAAGTAAATACCTAGTAAAAACAAGGTAAGTATGCAGACCCTCGTATAACAAGACTCTCCCAATAGATGAACGTAATCAGATCTGTTTGTTTTATGAATTGATGACTTCGTATATTTCACAGATTAAGTTTTGACACACACTCATTTTCAGTAAAGAAGCACTTACCAGAATTGCCAAAGGGCAAACACAATCGTAAAAATCCTATAAATCAGTTCACACTATATGTCTACATTTAAGAGACATGCGACCATGCTACATCCCTTCTTGAATGAAAAAATGGACAATATTTCCCAAAAATTTAGTCTGGTACAATCACAGAAACCCTCCAACATCCAAAATAAAGCTTAAAATTCGGCTGGTTTAAAACCCCTCTGTAAGATTTCTTTGTATAAACATAGTCCTGGGCCTAACTGCTCTGATATGCTTGGATGACTCTAGCATTCTTCTTCATTATTGTAAAAACGGGCATAACTTGTGGGACTGCTTTACCTGTCTGTGCCCCAATGAAAATAACACCGCACATTGACGGCATGACTTTGTGATCTTTTGTTAAAGAAGGTAGAAATGATATATAGTACATGGTAACACTTTAGATATTACATTATAATAGAATTCCCATTAGTGGAGACATATTTCATTTTTAATGTTCCCATCATGTGCTGTGCTTTAAAAAACGTGCACACATTAGAAGCATCTAAGCATTTATCAGGGCTTTTTTCAAGCTACACAGGAAAAAGCCTTGTGCCTCAAATTTCTTTAAAATTTCAGGCGTAAAACATTAACACAAGAATGGGCTCCTTGGTACAGCTTTGTGGGATTCACCAATCATTCACAATTATACCCAGGTTCACCTTTATAATGCGGTCATGATACAACTTGGACAGGCAAGACAGAACCTCAAAATTTACAAAAACAATCTGAGGTTTTAGGAGTATAAATGTATATTCTTTGGGATGCTTTCCCCCCTTTTTGGAGTCACATGGATGAATAATTCTCCCCTAGAGTGTCCCCATGCCAGCCGAGCTTGTCTATTTTCTATGCCTTATTGAATCCTTTGTGCCACAGCTGGGTCAAATTTCAAGAAGGGGCCAAGTTATGTTCAAGATAGTCAAGGTGCAAAAAATGTTTTTTAAAGTGAGAACAATTGGATCAAATTTGCTCTTGAGATAGAACAGACACGATCTGCTTGCATTCAGGCACTTTAACTAAAAACAGCAAAATGCAAATGCAGTGATATGTATTCCAATCATACAGATTCTAAATTCAGATTAGCAATCATTTTAATAATTCTGGACTTCATACGAAACTTTACCCATTAAAAGCATGAAGTTGTTCATGAAAGACAAGATCATGACATTATTTGAATGCCCTAAAATAATAAGCAGCCTTTGTTAGTCTATGTCTTATGTTCAAATACATTTGTCATAGTTGTCAAAGAAGGAATTTTTTCTATTATTCAGAAGATAATGCATGATTTGATGTTTTCTAAAGCACTTCAGTTTGCAAACTTACAGCCCACAAAAACTAAACACAACTTTGACTCAGTCAGTGACTCTAAACATTGAAATTTTACTGTGAATTATGCTTTTCAAATTAATTATAATGATTGATAGGAAAATTGAGACTTCAAAGATGACTTTAACATGAAAGTCAAGGCAAATTTTGCAATGGAATTTAAGATTTAACATTCCTATCTGTAAATTATCTCTAAAATGATTTCCATAATAACCAAGAATTTAAACTTACTTTTTTTAAAGTTTGAAAAAAATTTAATACCTTAATTTTTAAGATTGTCCTTTTTTCTTTGACCTTGCCCTGTTGTTTAAAGAAGTCAGCTTTAAATGAAAAAAATTTATTGTTCATCCTTTTCTATAATAATATTTAATTATCCATAAAGACCATCAGTTTTGGGGCTTTTTTTATTTTTACCAGTACCTCTGTTTTTGTAATGTCTTACATGTAGGAAGTCCATTAAAAAACAGATTCCCCTACTCAACATTATCTAAGGTTAACACAAAATCTGATCAATAATTGTTATGCATATTTATGGTCCTATGTGAAATATGAAGGAAATCTCTGCGATCGTGTCAGCTGACCTGATGATTTCACCGACTTCTATCCCATATCTATATCGGTATTCCTCACTAAAGCCCTACCTGTTGTCATCTGCTTGTCATATCGATGTCATCTATTACTAAAGTAATTTGATTGCATCTAAGAAGACACATTAAGGCATAAATCTATATATCTTGTTTCTCAAGATCTGTTGATTAGAAAAAAATCCATATTGAAATTTTACTTGATATACAATAATCTAGACTTCTGTTCAAATAAACAATTAAAAATCATATTTTCAAAATGACACTCTGGATACTTTTTTTTCACTGTAAATTCTTAATAGTATCAATATTAATATTAATGAGAACTAATTAGCACATATTTGAAAAATAGTGTTTGAATGAGTTCAAATACAGTAACAACCTTACAGTGTTGATCCTTGCATGGCCCTACATGTATATACATTTTGCTGTCTTATATGTGTTGCTATCTTCTTAAAGTTAAAAATGTTTGTTCTTCCTACTTTGTATATAAAACAAAATCAAAAGTAAATTCTTTCGGTTTACAAATTAATAACATTTATGCAACAAGGTGTGAAATGAAGATATGTGTAAAATTTTAGAAATTTTAAGGCAAACTAGAGGGTCAAACCCTCAACTACCGTTATTGATGTTCTCCCACTTTTACCACTTAACCAATGTTGTTACTGTTATCTTTTACATAATAAAAAACACATAATCATAGAAAACATAGAGAACATTTTGTAAAATAAAAATAGAATTCAGAAAAACAAATAAATAATTTCTGTATTTGAAAATTAAAAAATTTAGCGAATCTTACTGAGGAGCAAGCAACTTAAAATCTGCAGAGCTAAATCTGGCATTAGTTCAAAGATTACGTTTAAAATTGCACAAAAGAAAAAAGTGAGTTTATTTATAAAAAATAATTATCTTTCAAAATCCGAAACTTTCATGATTTGTACATGCATTTTATACATTCAAATAAACATCTGATTGCATATTACTTTAACCAATATTAAATAATGAGCAGAGTTAACTCCCTTAATTGACTTACCAGCATTTCAGCAAGTCTGTATATTAACACCCATAATGATCAAAATAATGGCCATAGAATACTGAATTTCTTCATTTTTCACCATCAACCACCACTCCGTGTCCAGCCTTTTATAGAAGACAGAAGAGATGGAAAACCTATGATGATGTATTTCTATGCAAGATACCAGAAAACTACCATTACTGAAAGCTAATACTTGCGTTGACAATGAGGCGTACCTTTGAAGTTGCAGCGTTTACACCACAGCCAGAACACTCCTCTTTTTCTTCTTTAAAAAGTGTGATACATAACCTTTGAAAAAATGCAAAATGATTTGTTAGCAGATACGGATAGGGTAATCACCACACATTATCTTTAGCATTCAGTCTCCAGGCAAGAGAACACTGGATCAGTAAATGCACATTTTTTAATAAATCATAAAACATATAACACAGTGCTGGAATTTTTATAACTTGTTAATGATATTAAAACTAGATTTGGTCCTACCTTCAAAGTTAGGAAGTAAATTTCTACCTTAATAATCACTGAGAACATTCCACAGCAAGAGAATGCATGGTTTTTCAAGTCCCACTTCTGGGGCAAAATATAAGTTATCAACTGTTGCAAAAACAATAATTAGCTGCATGCATGCATTTATACTGAGTAGGCAGACATATGATAAATTTTGACAATAATTACCAACATTGACAGAAATGGAAGCACTTAGCTGAAGGTAGATTATGGGTCACATTTCATGCATATTTCGCATAACATGTACCATAAAAAATTTCATTAAATCACCAGGTATGCATGTATATTCAATTTTCATAGATGTATACAGCTATGTTTAACAGAACTATTTATTTAAATGATCCTTTTCTTCTGACTTAGTGTCAATTTTAAAAGCTCATAAGGTGGTATTGAGACACTTCCATATTGCGATGTTTTTCTGAATGAAATAAACAATAAAATCAAGAATACCAGTAATTTTATAAATCTTTTCTTCCTTAGAATTGTTACCTAACAACGTGTGCATTGGGTTACAGTGAAACCTACAAATCTGTAAGCCATGCATTTGAATTACCTTTTCAAAAATGTTTAAAAACATATTTATTGGTCAAATATTGAAATTTGAAAATTCTAAAATGGTGAAAATATTTGATTTTTGTATACTTTTATCCACCTTAATATTGACAGGTGCCCCATACCACCTAAGGGAAAGTCCACCGTCCTATCAATTACGCAAGGACAACAATGTCTCTCTCCATCTCTTTCTCTGTCTCTCTCCATCTCAATTTATCATTCATATTCTGCGATTATAATGATAAGAAAAATATTAACGGTAGGCAATTTCCATTCTTTGCTTCCATTCTTTGCCTATTTTACCAAAAAATCAACAAAAGAAATGAAATGCAGATTGAATATAAATACTGAATGCGTCAACAAAAAGTGACAATTATAAAGTCATATGAGAGAGAGAGATAGAGAGAGAGAGAGAGAGAGAGAGAGAGAGAGAGAGAGAGAGAGAGAGAGACAGACAGACAGACAGACAGAGAAAGAGAAAGACAGAGACAGAGAGACAGACAGAGACAGAGAGACAGACAGACATGTAAAAATGAACAAAATTTCATGGAGTGAGCCACTTTTTACATGGATAGTCATAAAAAAAATTTTATTAACCAAACCAGTTTTGCAGATTGTTTTATTCTTGTCAATCATGGGCAGTATGTTTATTTCTACAATTTTTGAAACTCAATCCATTCTTTGAAATATCATGCATTCTCTTTTCATCCTCTGAAGATTAGTATGATAATCCCATAGCATCACGCATCAAACAATCTCCCCTAATGACATTCATATTTCTCTTGCCAACCCAGCAATGCATTTGACAATTTATAACCTCTTCAATTATCCCCAAGATCAAATCCACTTTAACTCGAGGAATAAACAGATCATCGTTGTCTCAGTATTTGATGGTTTTTCAAGCATTTTCTTGAGCCAGATGTCAACGGCGAACCTAAACGTGTGAATAAGTGCGGCTCTAGTGCTGAGCAGAAGAGCTTCTTAACAGTTCATGACGTGACAGAGAATAACAGTTCTGACACTTCTTCACTTGCCTGAGATAATCAAAGATCTCTGCTTGACATGTTACATGTACCTTTTCAATGACCATGAATAACTGGTCAACAGGTGGAAATCCACACCAATTCTGGATGATGTATGCTGACTTACTCACTGAGCACTCCGAGGGCTAATAAACAACCTCAGTCACTATTTTGTTGTCAGTACTTTACTTTTATTTATATGAAATATTACTTTAAAAAAGCTTGCACATACATGACATAAAATTACATTGCATTGCAGTTTTCCCTATCATTTATAGATTTTTAGTAGACAAAATTGCATCTTCATATATGTAAAACATTTTAATCAAAATAGCACTTTTGTTGATTAATGCAGTAGTTTTGATTAATAAAATTTCATTAATATGTATGTTGAGTCTGGCATTACTTAAATTGTGTTTATATATTCTTATTTTTTCATTTTATATCTCATTGCTGACTCTTTTGTGTAAGTGAATAAAATCTTGCACATCTTGAAAAAGAATTGTAACCCGCAGTAGGCTATACAACTTATTCCAGTTGTATTATAGTCTCTTCCTTACATACAAATTGAATGTACCTGTAAGCCTAAACTAAGTAGTTCTGGCCACACTTGATTTGCTTCAGGACAAAAAAACCAACTTACTTTGTACCAGAAAAATAAGCAACTCCTTATTAACCCATTCCCACAGACACACTTATTATATCTTTAAACAAGTGAAAAGCTGTCAATGTGACAGCAAACCGGGTTTTCTTTTATGTAAACTGTATCCATAATCCATGTCAACCCTTATCCAGTGAAATGGAGTACCCTACATGTATATGCAACATTTTGCCAAAAAATGACTAAGTTCAAAAGCTGGTATTTTTTTTCATAAATTATCAGAAATCAAAATTCTAGCAATATGCACACCTCTGATATATGTACAATTGATCTGCAAAAGAACAACTTCCTATCTGGAGAACTGTAGGAGGAGTTATCCGTACAATGAGGGTACCCTATATGCAACATTTTGCCAAAAAATGACTAAGTTCAAAAGCTGGTATTTTTTCGATAAATTATCAGAAATCAAAATCCTAGCAATATGCACACCTCTGATATATGTACAATTGATCTGCAAAAGAACAACTTCCTATCTTGAGAACTGTAGGAGGAGTTATCCGTACAATGAGGGTACCCTTTTGGCAGCCGCCCGCCCGCCCGCCAATCCGCCCGCCCGCCATTTTCACCATTTTAATAACCGGATTTTTCCGTTGGAAAACCCGGTTAAAAAAAATCTAGATTTTTGGCACAAAAATTTTTCAGATATGAAATTTATCACCCCAGGTGTGCAACATTAAAAGATCTATTCAATGCAAAAAGGAAAGTTGATAGGAAAGCTGATGAACTGTTGACTAGCTGGAAAAACTGATTGCCAACAAAATGCATCTTAAAATTCAAACACAGTTATCATGCATTAATATGAAAGTTTTATTGATAAAGCTTCAACACTGAATGGGGAGAGAGATGATGTCTAAGTAATATTTATCTATATTTTACTTGCATCTAAAATTCATTATTTACACATCTAAAAACAGTTTCCCTTACAGAATTATAAGACTCAATTGTGCAGGAATTCAGGTAATTTTCTTTTTGCTTGTTTTATTTCTGCACTGATATTTTTGACCAATATTTGGCACCTGGTATTCATATTCCAACACAATTATTTGTACCTCTATGATATATGTTGGTTGGATGAACACCATCCATTAATCACTCAAAGAAAGATAAGTAGAGGAATCTACCAACCAAAATGAGTTATACATATTTCAAGCCAATGAAAACAGATGACACTTACTATTATCCATCAATCACTTTCAGCCTTGGTAAAAACTACTTCATTGGTAGT
Source organism: Magallana angulata (assembly GCF_025612915.1). Classification (NCBI taxonomy): domain Eukaryota; kingdom Metazoa; phylum Mollusca; class Bivalvia; order Ostreida; family Ostreidae; genus Magallana; species Magallana angulata. The sequence continues at coordinate 10,175,630 of NC_069117.1, forward strand.
CAAATTTTCTCCCATATTCAATTAGCGTCAAGAATCTGCAAGAAGCAAAATACACTTGAAATTTTGTCAGACCTTTCAAAAGATCCATAATTGAAAGTTGTTTCTCTTCAATTTCTACAATACCCAGTAAATTATCTTTTGACACGCTTTTATAAAACGGGCCGGTAGATAATATTTACCTAATGCCAGGTGTGAAAATACGTACCATAGGATAAACATTCTACCGTGATAGTCCTTCCAAACACAGGTGTCAAAATGCCCAGTGGTACCATCTTTTCCAGGTTTTTTAAAATCTTGCCCTCAAAATATTCAAATTTTTTATCCTTTCAAAAGGAGGTTGATTACATTACAGCAATCCCCAATAATCCCTTTTTTTCTTTTTCCCATAAAAACATAATTTTATCAAAACATTAAACTAAAAAGCATTCAAGGGGTGACAGGAATGATTTAGATGTCTCTTCTAAGGTTCCTCATAATGTGCTTTTTTCTATTGAAGCACAAGACATTAAGATACAAAACTTGAGATCAAGCAGAGAAAAATGTTCACATCTCGTACCATCATCAGAAGACAAGACAGGGCAAAAAACATCACCTCGGCATGGACCAAGACCATAAAATTAGCATAGACTATACAGCGGTCATTGAGATAAAGCTGCATGTACATATGGAATAAAGCAGGTTTTAACCATTAATCATAAATTTTCACTTCAGTATCAATATCTGAACAAAAGATGAAACATCTGAAATGTGACACCTATAAATAATACCAGAATTGGTTGGGATCAGTTGACATTGGCAGCACCTTTATAATCTATCTTAAGATTCAGCCTTTAACTTGATTAGTAATTCATTGATAGTAAAGGTCTTAAAAAAGCTCTAATTTTAAATGGTAACTTATAGCTGAGTAAATGTACAAATAAATAGTAAAATTTTTAGAACTTCAAAACCTTAAAGTATTCATGACATTAATTTAATACAAAGAAACACCGGTGCAGTCACTACTGTGGATTCCTTATTTAATGCAAGTACTTAATCTTGCGATTCAAACGTTTTGCATCAAATCGCAAACACCAAATTCTTATCATAGCATCTGTTGGAAAAATAAAAGTGAGATTTTAAAATCTGCGATATGTGCTTCTTGCAATTTTAGGCAGATTCCTTGCATTTAATTAGGAATCTACATTATACAACCCTTAAATGAATTTTCCTTTTGTATCAAAATCCATGAAGCTATATAACAACCATACCAAGGTTATATACATATCTGAGATAAATGCAATTCAATCATTAAATTTTTAAAAAAATAAAACATTTGATGATTGAGAACAGTAAATGACTAGAATGACTCAGCTTTGATAAAAAAAAATATTAAAAAAAAAGACAAAAAACATTTCAGGAGACTTAGCTTACTTACATGTAAGAAACAAATTACCACATAGTCAAACATAGAAATTTAGCTCAAGATCATTGCACATCCTTTATCCAACGAGTGGGTGACATATGGAGCAGATAAGGTCAAGGGAATATCATCTGCAGTGCACACTCCTTACTTTTGTTAATTTTTTTTAGCAAGATTGGGCCAAGAAAAAATAAAAAATTGTACATTAATAGATTAAGAGATGTGCAATGATATTTACTTTTGATCTAGGAACTTTGTTTAAGGTCACTACAAAACCTATAATCCAAACACTCTATAAATGAAGCAACAAGCAGATTGGGCCAAGGGAAGAGTAAAATATTTTTACATAGGTCTTCTACAACCTTGACTTTTGATCTTTAAAACCTTTGTTTAATGTCAATGTACATTTTTTTTTTTTACCAAAAGGCAATGTGTACATAAAGTATGGGCCTAACTTAATATATAGTCTAGACAAGGATTTTACACACAGGTCTGCAATAGCATTGATCTTTGACCTTGGCTAGAATCACATCATACTCAAAAAATATTTTGTAAGTAAAGTATGCGCAGACTGGGAAAAAATAATGTTCTGGATAAGTGATGCTGATGGACAGTTGGATGAAGAGATTGATCACTTCAAAGCACCAAAAAAAGAATTAAATAAAATAGGGATTAAATAAGGACTCAAATTGAAAATTAGACACTAACCATTTTGTTGAATAACAGAAAATTATTTATTCACAATTGTCTTTGTTATGTTTTAATTCCTCAAATTCTGTCTCCTCCCTGAAAAGTTTTAAGTTTAATCAGGATTTTTTATCTACCAAGGCATAAGTAAATACATGTAACTGTATACAAAAAATTCCCAGAATAGTAGCAGTTCATCCTCTTTCCTCTTCTCTCAAAAATCTATGATCTCTAGGGTGTGAAATCTTTGAAGATAATTCTTTTCATCAAACATTGAAACATAATCTGATATTTCACAGCTACTTTACATTTCTAAATAAGACCGAATCCCTAGCCAAATTCATTTGCTGCAAAAAAATTAAAAATAAATAGTTTTTCCACTTGACCAGTTTAGAAAACATCTAGAAAGTTGCCAATGGGAGGGATTTCTGAAAAATGCAACATTCATCATGAAATAAACCCAGTCCGGTTTATTTCTTGCATCTTTGCACTCTCTGAATGACACGATCAGGGTCAGGCTTGATATCTCAAGATCAGTGACAAAGACCTCTTTTGTGTCATTTATTTGGGGACTTCATCGTGAGCCTCCCTCTCATCTCGCTTACCTGTTTCCCCTTGGTATACCTGCCCTGTCCCCTTCAAAGCGGTGTCTCATCTCCATGGCGATCACGTATACATCTATGATATGTGTGTACAAAATAATGTAAAATGTCAAGCAAAAGATAGGTTTTTATCTAACCAAAAATAAGCAACCACCATGAACTTCCTGTCTCCCTGTTATTAATTAAAAGGTCAACAAGATAGAAAATGTCATGTTTGCACTTATAATTTCTACAACATTTTCTTATGAACATATAGCATTAAGTAAGAGAAAATAATACTTCAGGTTTTTTTAATGCTAATTTTGAAGTAAAAAATAAAAATGGCAAAGTAATCTAAGACATTTTGGTAAAACACCTGTCCCAAACTGATAATTATAAGGAATTACATTCAACCTTGAACTTCCTAAATAACCTTGAACTTTATGAGTCAATTACACATTAAGAACTTGTAAAGTTTATAAGTTAGGAAAATTAACTTAAAAAGTTAACAAAACTAAGTGGACAATATACAAACCATATACAATTTGACCTTCACTTTTCAGCTTTCATCTCATGGTCAAAATAATTTCAGCAACTACAAGAACCATTCAATATGAAAATGTATTACTCTTTAAATGATATCATTGGTGTTTTCAAAACAAGCATCAATTTCTGGTTTATCTACATATACTGCAGAAGCAGAAATATTTGTTGAGGATTTAATTTTGTTATTTTCGTTGGCAGTATAAATCAACGAAATTAAATCCATGACGGATTTTCAACACAAGTAGTAATGAATACCACGAAATCTTATTTGGTTTAAAAACAACAAAATTTTGACCCAATGAAAATATGTGCTTCTACAGTATGACAACTGATCTTGTTTTCTGACCACTTCAGGTCAACTGTCAAAACTTACCCTCAATGGGTCAACAATGTTAGATAATATTCCGAACAAGAAGTTGAACATGTTTTTGGAAAAATACTGTAAAAGTTTCAATTCTTCATTGGCAATCATTTCTTCTGTTTTTCTTCATTTAAACATAAATTACAAATTCAACAAAACTTTTTCTCAGAGTTAGTTCAGATTAATTCTGCAAAAGAGAATTAAATACCAAAATTTAATTATAATCATATAGGATGTACATCCTTAAAGAATATTCTTGATCGTTGACATGCAATTAGTTTCTGCAAGAGAGAAGTCAATTTATTTATTTCATATAAAAATGAACACTGTTCCACGACAATAAATATTTGTGTGCATTAATATCATTAACTTTAATTTTCTTTTACCTGTAACTTTCAGATGCATTTAAATGGAGAGGAACACATGTGCATTTGTTATACTTTCATGTTAAATACTGAAATCTGATTGGTTTAGACGCAGTTCATAATCTGTTCTATTACCTTCAGCGTTAGCAACGCACTTAGCAACGGGTAACATTACGAATTGTTACATGCGCAAAAATCATGCGCGTACGGTTCGCCTTAGAATTCACGTTATTCCTATCTAAAAGCAGTGATGTTTTCTTTAAAATTAAGACATTTAGTATAACAAAATAAATAGTGCCTGTTTGGGAGGATAACAGTTGAAATTGACACACCTCGAAAACCATTGTCAACCGACGCGAAGTATCAACTTTGTCATGGCTGCAGTCATTTTCATGAAAATTTGAAGATTCTTCAAGAGTTCAAGTATGCAATACAATATTCCATTAATAAAGCCTTTTCTAATCTTCAAGGATCACAGTACCAACTAAGTTGAATCTTAAACTAACGGTACCTTACACAGTTATACATGTAGCGATACTTGTTCTTTTGTACTGGAAAAGATTTTTTTTAAACCCTTTTCTTTTTTAAAATTATATCCTGGTGATCTCCCCTTTGTCGTGAACAAGGTTCTTCATTTGAACAATTTAATTTCCCTTCATCCAAGGATGCATTGCGCCAAATCAAATTGAGGAATTTGTGGCTTAATACAAGGTTTAAACATTAAAAGTTTACTTTGGATGATGAAATATATCAGAAAAATATGAGCTAATGACCCATTGAGAACCTTAACCTGAGGTTGTTTCCATCCAAGTACCATTAAATGGTTATGGCTGGAATTATATGTACATGGGGGTATACATTGAATAACATTTTAAAAGTTTTCAAAAGAGTTATGGCAAAATTAAAACAAAAAAACATGACATCTGTACTCTAATATAACTGCTCTAGGTATTATGAACTCATCTAAAGGTTTATTTAGTATTATGAGAATAGCCGTAGTTTTCATCTGTTAAGCCAGTTATTTTGTTTATTGCACCAAGGAACTTTACTACTGAACACATTATGATGCTGCCATGCTGTAAATCAGAATGACAATCTTCACATGTCAATGGTGCACAGCTGACTAAGACAACAAAAAAATCACTTATGTTTGCAGAGGTGGATTTTCTTTTTTACTGATGCTTAAAGAATAAAATTCCAAAAATTATGTATGATTCATGGATAATTCTGATAATTGTGACCATGAACACTGATGAAGTATATAAAATTTTTTCAAATTTATTCTTTCATGAAGTCATAAAAATATTTCCTGTAGGAGTATATTATCACAATTTGACATTTCCAAAGGGATTTCGGTGTAAATCAATTCACATCTATGACATCATAATAATTTTGGAGTTCATTCATTTCATATCAAGCACAATTTTATATTTACAGTTACTTAACATTTCTAACTCTAAGCACACCAAATCCCTTGACATAATCATTTGCTGCAAATATATCTTATAAAAATATCTGTTTCTTCTTTATTATTATTCATTTTATGGAAATAAAAAATTTATTACTTAATTATCTGTCTGATCAATATTGTACCGGGTTGTTCTGACATACCAGCACCAGATAGCTCAGTTGGTATTCTCTTTTGAGAAGTGGACAGGCATAGCCTATGTAGGCTATGCCTGTCCACTTACCTGACTAGAGATTCAGGCATCAGGGTTCAAATCCTGGTATAGTGTGTCATTATTCCTCCCATCCTGTTTCAAATGAATTATACCTACAGACAAATGTGGCATCACTGACACAATCATTACAATGTCGCCAGGATCGCCTGCTTACATGACCAGTTCTTCCTATTTTTTCTTTCTTTAGGTTTCCTGACGTCATCTTGTTTCCAATTTTAGAATCTTTTCGTAAAAATACACGAAAAACCATGCATATTCATTGAAATTTGCAACTTTAAATGCTCTAATCAATCAATTACGTAGAATAAGACTTCGTAATACGTAGCCCACGGTATCATTTTCGTCTTTTTCAAACCTTTTCTTTCAACCGGATATTGTCTTTTCAATATAAATGCCAACTTGTTTCCGGATCATGTATTCCGACATTAGCATTTTTTCGTGAGGGGATTTTAAAGAATCCTAGTAAAGATAGTCTACCTTATGCCACATGTGCGGATTTAGAGGGGATCGAGTGGGTCTGGACCCCACTAGAATTTTTTTTTAATTAACATAACATAATTGCCGAAAAATATGCCTCGCCCCCACCTCCAGCCATGGCAAACTTTTTTTAAAAACTCTCGAACCCCCTTCCCCTGGACAAACAATCGGAATCCGCGCATGATGCATATACACATGTAATACATCTGCACAGAGAGAGAGAGAGAGAGAGAGAGAGAGAGAGAGAGAGAGAGAGAGAGAGAGAGAGAGAGAGAGGGGGGGGGGGTGGTGGTGGTGATTACCCTATGTACTATTCCTTCAATCATAGGCATTATTTATTTTTCAATGTTTTTTTTCTATAATATAAAGATATACCCTCTACCTAATAATGTATTAATAGGTAGGGGTATATTTTTTCATTATGAGGAAAATGTCATGAACTTTTGTTATTATTAATTGATGGTAAAATTATATATCAACTTTAACCTCAAGTTCAGTAAGTTATGATTTGAACATATTTTTATTGTACAAAAATTACAACAGGGATTGGACACAAGTTCAAAAACTTAGATCGCCCTCTCCCAATACAAGTTTATAATACAGTAAAAATAATGTATACACAACATGTAAGGTCAACAGATCATATGACAGTTATATATAAATTTTCAATGGTGTACAAACATCAACTAAATCTTTTTGTACCTTTGATATAACGATAAACTAGAGAAAATAAATGTCTGTTTTCGCTGACACTGATTGCGTTGTCGCCCCAAGTAGGACATGAGTATTAACAATATTTAAATTTACAATATTGAAAATTTCATTAAGCATAATATTTCTGGCCTCTTTATATTTATTACAAGTGAAAAAATGATGATAAGTGTTTTCGAGCTTGCCACACGAACAGAGTGGACTATTAATAATATTACAACGAAAAAGATCACTATTTAGTACACAATTATGACGAAGTCTAGTATGAATAATATTTAAAAATCTGTCACCATAAGTAAAAAAAATCAGGTTTTGTTCGACAGGTAATATCATTCTGATTTATGATAGAAACATGTATTTTTACTTTGAATGAATGGAGTCACTTTCACGGACATCCTTTGAAAGCGCATTCCATTCATTAACAACAGTGGGAACAAATGAAGATTTATACAATTGTAAACGACATTTTGGTATACTATAATTTTGTGCATTTCTTGTAAATAATTGGATGCATTAACACGTTTATTTGGGAAAATGTCCATTACATAATTGGGTAAAAAGTTTCTATCAATTTTATTCATGGTTTTCAGCCTGGACATTTCCCTTCTACTATCAAGTGTTTCCCACCCTGTTTCGAAATAAAGAGAATCCATAGAAGCAAAAATAGGTAATTCTGTGACGATTCTTGCTGCAATCAATTGTATTTGTTCTAACCTTTCGGAATCAGTGAAAGTGCACCCGCCCCATACATCAGATAAGTTTGAATTTGAGTTTTTTCATTAGTCCCAATTTCTTTTGAGCATTTGCTATAATAGAGTTGATATAAACTGTCCATGAAAGATCCTCAGAAAAAATAACACCTAAATGTTTGTGAGAAGACACGAATTCCAAATCACGATCTTGAAATTTTAACAAGGGATTTACAGTATTTTTTTAAATATTAAAATGAACTGCTTTGGTTTTTGAAGGATTGAAGCTCAAAAGCCATTTCTTAGACCAAATTTCCAGATTTAAAAGATCTTGATTTAGATTAAATTCTATATCTTGTACATTGATTGCAGCATGTTGTAAACTATTATCATCTGCAAAAAGTCTACAGAATGTTAACATATTATCTGCTATATCATTTACATAAATGTTTATACAAGAATAATTACATATTGGGGGAAAATGCTAATAAGCCCTGAGAACAAAATTGTATATACAGTGTACAGATATTTATTTTCACAACATTTTAATAGCGATTGTAAAAGCCCATGGATTGATTGTATTCAAAGAATTTTGAACATGTGCGGGCTACAATATGTCTGGCAGAACCATAATTTTGTCAATATAGAATGTTATCTGCTACTGTAAACCAAAGATTAAAAGACCAATTTATGCAAATATGGTCAAATGATATAAATTGTTCTTCCAGAGGTCAAGTGTATAATATTTTAAAACTATATTTTGGCTTTGAGAAGTATCTTGATATTTTACCTGTAAACTAAGAAAAAAATTCATTAAATTTCGTACATCAAACCATCGTTTTCCTGTAGAGACAGGCAGATGGTATAACATTCCTTTGAATGAGAGGTTATGTCTTTTGTGTAATAAAGGTCTCATTGGTGATGAATTTCATTATATTTTAGAATGTTCGGTACTAGAAGAAATAAGGAAAAAATACATAAACACAAAATATTGGAAAAGACCAATTTTTTTTTAAGTTTTCTGAACTCATGACTAATTATGCAATTGTAAATCGCTAAGAAATTTCAAATTTTTTTGATGCTGTCTGTTCCTCTTAGTTGTTTTCCTATTATGATCCTTTATACTAAAATCTAACATAAACTTTGTAGTGATTCTATAGTCTGTTCTTTTTTATTTATATTTTTTACCTGTATGCAAATGTACCTGTTTGTCCGTACCTCTGACGATTTGTATTTGTATGTATTATATATATGTTCCTCTTGTACCAAATTATTTGGTTTGAGCGAATAAACTGAACTTGAACTTGAATTAGAAATAACAATGGCCCAAGGACAGAGCCTTGAGGCACCCCGGTTATGATTAAGGGATGAGCGTTTATATTCTTTATCGATCTATTGAATGATGTTTGGCAAATGATATTACTAGTATTCGCAGATTTCTGTCGACAAGTGGGATTATTGGTTTAAAATATTAAAAACTACATGTATTAAAAACTACAAGCGATTGTTTTGAGGTAATGTGTTAATTTCTATTTATTAAATCATAACATTTGTGTCACTTTTTTCTCTGGAGATAACTAGTGTTCAAGGAATATGAAGGTTGCAAATTTACTGTTCAAAGATCAAACAGTTCTTTAAGCCTTCAATTTTTGGTGACACAAATAAAAAAGGGGGTCAAGTGATTGATAGCAAAGTATATCAATTATCTTCATCTTGCAAACTTAGACAACATTAACGTTCATCTTTTTTTTTAAGTTGTTGCAACACAATCGCCCCGAAAATTATTCTAATTTTTTTCTCGATAAAAGGAATAGATTTTTCATTTAACTCCCAAGTACAAATTTTCTGGTGACAGTCCATTTCTCAGACAACAATAACGGAGACACGATCTGAACTCTAAGATTCCAAAATAAACACTATCTTAGTGAGAAACCGTGGACCAGATATTTCATTTTGAAGCCTGGACAATGAAATGTATCGTATCGGGCGCGCTTAGGAAAAGAACGGGATACAATGAGAGCGTAGTTTACCCTCATTTATCACTGACAGATGAGGACAGAAGAAAGTGTCGGCATTTCAATCTCAGAAATTTGGCCACTGACTTATTTTGCTTTCCTATTAGAAGGAAGCTCGGTCGGAACAAATCTGGTCGACCTGAACATTTTTGCAACGGCGCACAGGTTCATAGATCAGGTGTCGTCAAAAACGGGGGGGATAGTGGTTTTCAAGGAAAGCGTCGACTTAATCGATGAACTGTTGCAAAGAACTGATCGTTTTATAATATAAGTAGAAGTACATGTAACTATGTAACTGAGATGAATTAATTTTTTTTTATATATGATCATTTATTTTTGTTTTATTTATTTATTTTTTCTTCATAGTTAAACTTTTACAGGTCGAAGAGAGAGAGAGAGAGAGAGAGAGAGAGAGAGAGAGAGAGAGAGAGAGAGAGAGAGAGAGAGATGTCCAAAGGGAGGTAATTCCGATATTCACAAATTGTTATAATATTTGCAGTACAAATTTGTCATGAGGTCTAAATTTTATTCAGGTTCTAGAAATGTTTATAAAATAATTAAACACGGAATTCTAACTTCTAAGGCACTAACTTCACCTAGGCAAACCCAGTTTACGGTTTCTTTAACCTTCGTTAGATCTTTTTATTATTATAACATCTATATATGAATAAATACAAAACAATACTTAATATAATAATGCAATGTACTTATGTCACTACATTACCTAAAAAAAGTCACCACTGATTTGGTGTGTTGAGAATTTTTTTTTGGGGGGGGGGGGGGGTCTTTCCGGAATTCAAATCAAGTTTGGTTCGAGTTTTGATTAATACCAGAACGCTCTTCGGATTGCGTCGTTTATTTTTCACCATCGGAAACGTAAAAGACCGAGACTCGAAACGCATGTTGTTTTGTCAATTTGTGACCTGCGAAATTGTCGATTGAATTGTATAATTTAGGTTGTGTATTAAAAAATACCTGACCAGGAGACGGGAGGAGAACGACGAAAAAGATACGATATGGGACGTACGTATCACATATTTGTTGCACGGAGGCACTTTTTAAATGTTTGTAACTGTATATGTACCTAATGTGCTTAGAGGAAATTCGGAACAAGTCTCAGCGTATCATAAGGAGTTGCATTATTCATTTATATGCTGAAGTTCATTTGATTCATTGCTTATCGTCACTACAAATCATTGAAATGTATGATGGCCTAATTGATGGTCATTTAATTAGTAAAACGAATATACTAGCTGTAATGATTGTTACGTACAGTATCGACTCAAATTATGCAAGTCCAAATCACTATCAGGCACTGCCCCCTTAATCAGGTTGGTCACTGTCCATCGATTGAAGTTTTGACACCCACTGTTTAGTCTGTAGATACTCCTCTTTCTTGAAGAAATAAATATATCATCGGCTTTAATTGTGTTTTTTTCCCACTTGTATGCAAGAAAACAAATTAGAGAAGAAAGAGGTCATGTTGCATGTTGTTTTGTGAATAAAGTTAATCTTTTGGTGAAAAAAAACATGTTAATAATTTTCAGCTTCCTTAATGTTTGAAGAAAAAAAAATGAATTGCAAGAGTGCAAAATTTATGCATTTATTTTTTTTTAAAAGAAGGTTTATGAAGTACACATGCCAGAGTAAGCTAGTGTACTTGCCCTGTTGTTTAACATCATTATAATGAGTATTTCTTAAGCGTAATACAAAATGAACTACAATTACTTTCTGTTTGGTTATTTATATCCAGTTCACCTTACTAATTTGATATTGTCAATATATTAAGATATCAACAATGTCTATACAATATCGTTTTTACATCATGTGCATTCATTTGTAATCATTTTTATGGTAACGCTGTGACATCATGATGTTGACAATATTGGTAAGACTTGGTGATGTTTTTGGAAGAGTCAATAATTCTCATTAATCTTTTATTTATAGGAATATACAAAGACAATATTACTTAACATTACTAATACTTAACATGTCTCTAAAACAAGTTTAAAGGGAATATTGCAGTAAATGTACTACGGTAATATCAGAACCATGATGTTATGAATGGTTAATTAATTTATATAACTCTTTATATTATTTTCCAAATCATTTATTTTCTGATATACTTTAAATATTTGATATATTTTTAGGGTTTTTATTCTCAACTGTAAACTTGGTTTGGAAAACTTTCCCTAGACATTACTGTGCTGCTCAGGCTGCTAAAAGTAACCTTAGCCAACTACGAAAGAAAACGGGTATACCACTGAAGAATTGCAGAGCTGCACTTGAGAAATTTGACAACAACCTAGAGGAGGTTCCTTTTAACAATATTAATTCTTTGAAATAATTTTATTTTGCTTTTGTCATTTATACATGCTATTTGTATCGTGAAAACAAAGACATCTATTGATTTTGTGTATTGTAAATATTTTAAGAAAATTAATTTCCATAATTTTCACTGGAAAACTTCATGGTTAAGATTTAAATGACAACATGAACTTGAAGTATTGTCTCTAGTATTACATAAGAATTAGGAATTTTGAAAGTAGATACATTTATTTTTTTCTCAATATTTGTACAGGCAGAAAAATGGTTGATAGAACAAGCACAGAAAGAAGGTTGGGCCAAAGCAGACAAGTTACAGTCCCGCCCGATGTCCCAGGGGTTAGTGGGGGTTTTGCAGTCCAGAGCAGGAGCCACCATGGTTGAGGTATCTAATCAAAGCTTCAGGTTTTTGTAAGATATTTTTTTCAGGCTTACTCATTATTATGCCCCAGCCATGACTGTTTCAGGGCCTAAAGTGTGACCACTTTGGACCCTTGTTTAGGCTTTTTTTGGCAGTGCTTATAGATAATGAGATATTTTTGTTATTGTAGAGTCCTTTTTGTTTTTAATTTAGTCCTATTATCTAATCATTAGAAAAAACTCGAAAAACCTAGTATGCTTTATGCTGTACATATTCTTTGAATACAAATGCACTACTATTATGCCAAAATAGTTCGAAGTTGATTGATATAAAGACATATTGAATGGAAGCAGTTTGATAACCATTGATATTTTACTCAGTTTAGACAACCCTGTAATCTGATCGATGAATCTTGTTTTATTGGACTGATTTAGGTGAACTGTGAGACAGACTTTGTGGCCAGGAATGAGAAGTTCCAGGAGTTGGTGTACCGCCTCACCACTGCCTGTCACGACAACCTACAGCAGGATACAAATAAGGTTCAAAATCAGAGGGACTTCCTTCCTTTATTTTGATTAGAACACTACTGCTCTTGTTTATAAGTTATTGTTGTAAGCATTTGTTAACCAACACTTTCAGGATGCTTTGTGTTTTTAGTTAGTGTTTTGATGTAGATTGTCAAGGATTATAGTCTGTACAGGAAGAAAGAGGATCCAAACTAATAGAGAGCAAATATATATCGAAATTGGAACACAAGGAGAAAAAATATTATGGTTACAAAATTTAAAGGGGGGAGGAGGAGTTGAGATAAAAAAAAGTTTCATATTTAAAAGATAAACTTCAACTACAGCTTTTTCTTATGTACAAATGCTACAGTTAAATATCGATCATTTGTGCCATGTCAGTTAGATATCTAATGCCTGACAATAGAAAATTTTCTGTGCTACAGTAAAATTCTTTGCTCTTTAATCTATTGCTGCCACTTTAAGTATTACTGTATCTTCTCTTTTGGGAGATAGAATTATTATGATAAACTTTAAAACTTTGCTAATGTTTAACTCAGCATTGGGTTTTGTTAGTCAGTAGGACAACATTCCATTGAATGAAGTTCATGCTCAACTGAAAATGAAGTTCATGCTTATGGAGCTACAGTGAGTATTTTCAAAGATAGTGAACTTTTATAACTTTTCAGAAATTCCTACAACATGATGCTGTAAATGACTTGCCCTATGAGGACAAAAAAATGTCTGATGCCGTAGCTTTGGAGGTTGGTACCATTGGTGAAAACATGCGCCTACGCCGGGCTATATTCCTTCCTAAATTAGAGGGACAGTTTCTGAACTCGTATGTTCATAACTCAGGTGAGAACAAATCATGTACCAACTTTTTGTTATGCAAATATATTATTTTTATATTTATTATTTATATTATTTTTATATTTTTATAGAAAAAGTCATAAAATGTATCAAAATATGACTTATATTACACAAGTAGTAATTTAAATGAATCGATGTTGTCAATTTTTTATGCTTTATATGTACAAGAGCGGTTAAAAATTATTGTGTTCCAAAATTTGGAAATACGGTAATCTTAATATTTGGAGCTATAAGAATTAATAATAATGGTGCAGAATGAATGTTTTTTGTTTATTCTTGTCAAGAGTTTCAAATTTGAAAGAAAAAATGTGTTAAACTGAGGTCGCAATGATCTTTTCAGAGTGTTTTAGAGTAAATTTCTAAATATTGTTTTAAGCCAGAGTCATTAATGAATACTAACACTACATGTATATAAAATCCTGTTGTACAATTGCACTGGACAAATGCACATTTTCTAATGTAAAAGCCAAATTCTATGATCTTTAAAATTTCCAGAGTTGAGAGTTATCAAACCTTGCTAAGGAATGGACATTGTTCACTCCTATCTGAGTACCATAATGTAGTTGCTAACTGTATCAAAGAGGCACAACTTGTGAGGGATTAGTTGGAAATTGTAAACCTCTAAGACATCAACAAGTTTTACTAGCATTAAAAACGTTTTCATATATTTCTTCCTTGTAGACAAGAAGGTGGTTATTAATGACTGTCACATGGGAAGGTTTGGGACTCTACTGAGTGTACAGCATACATTAGGAACAGATTCAGAGGAGTCCATAGAAACAGTCACCAAAGGTCTCTGCCAACATATAATTGCTTCTTCTCCCTTAAGTATAGGAAACCCAGCGGACAAGCCTTCTACCAACACACAGGAAGAGACCCGGCTTCTGTTCCAGGAGTACGCGCTGGACGAGGAAGTGACGGTGAAGGAAATTCTGGACGAGAATGACCTGACTGTGACCGACTTTATTAGATTTGAGTGTGGGGAATTACTACCAGAGGAAAAAGATTGAATCATTTTTCTGTTGATTATTTTACTCAGTTTGGAATTATTTTTATGAATTGTAACAGAACATCAGGAATGGATTATGAGGTTTCTTGTTATTTGTCCTTTGACTATTATGCGAGTACTGATACTAATGTATATAATCCAATTATCATTAGTACATGTACTTAACTGGTAAAACATCAGTCAATTTTGATTTAGTTTAGCTGCTCTAAATCAATTTTGAATCAGAGATTGAACCTGTTTTGTGGAGGTGTTATCTTCTACTAGTCCTGGGTTGTATTTACTGTATGTCTAAAGCTATATATTCTATAATAATTGTGTATTAATATACATGTAGTGGTAAATGTGTCTGATTTCCAACACTCTTACTAGTTATACAGCATGTAAAGCTTTGTTAAATTGGAGTAGTTATTCCTATTGCAGCTTCAGACAAGCAGTATATTGCTTTGAATGAGTTTGGTTTGAAAAAAGGACTATAAATAATTTATGAAAATTTTATAGGAATTTTGTAGCTGGGTTTCATATTCATCCGATTTGAGTCATAATGCTGTGAAACCTGTCCAAATGGTGTAAAAATCTATAGCTCATATTATTAGTTTAACAATTTCATTGTTTCTTCAGTTCAAACAATTTTATGACAGCAATTTCAATGCATTTGAAATAAAAAATGTATCATTTAATAATAATGTAACAATTCATGATTACATGTTATTTGAAACTGAATTGTATCGTATCTCATGTGTTGATTCATGGACAAAACACAATCGTGACATAAAACTGGTGTTTTAATTAATAATTAATTGACATTGTACTAGATAATAAACTGATGCAGTGAACATGCTGGATTTATGTAGTGAATTATGCCTATGCATCTGAGAGTAAGACAAGGTTTATCTTTGTTCAGATTATGATGTAACAAGAACCACGGATGTCTTGTTGACAACCTCAGCACCAAAACAACCTCCGTTTCTCTGGTCGCACTGGTCCACGGCGAGGAAGGAACAAGTTGGTAGCAGGAGCTTTCATACCTCCTCAGTGCGAGATAAAAACCTTACGCACACTGACAGTAGCGGCAAAGCAAAAATGGTTGATGTCGGCGACAAAGAAAACTCGGTCAGAACTGCAGTGGCCTGTGCATCTATTTATTTGGGAGAAGAGGCGTTCTATTTAGTCGAGGCAAACAAAACCAAGAAAGGGGATGTTCTCTCTGTGGCTCAGTTAGCAGGGATAATGGCTGCCAAGAAAACTGGAGAGCTAGTGCCACTATGTCATAACATTGGACTGAGTAAAGTATCAGTGGACCTGACACTGTACAAACACAACTACTCTGTTTATATTGAATGTGAGGCTAAAACTGTAGGAAAGACTGGGGTAGAGATGGAGGCCATTACTGGTGCCTCTATGGCAGCTATCACAGTATATGATATGTGTAAGGCTGTCAATAGGGAAATGGTGATATCTAACATAAGGTTGCTTAGTAAGAAAGGGGGGAAAAGTGGAGAGTACCAGTTTGTTCCTGAATAAAATCTTCTTACTCTAAAAAACAAATTGGTTATTAGTCATTGACGGAGAGGCGGCAATAAAAGCGTGTTGTTTGCTGAAAAATTGAATAACGCACGTTAGCGCTGTCTGAATAAAAGCGAAATCATAAAAATATACTATTCAAAGCATATTTTTATTCATGGTATTTTATTTTAAAAGTATAGAGAATCGGATTAAACGGTGTCGGCTCGATAAGGCTGTCCTACAACCGTTTTTAACCGGTATAGCAGCAAACGGTTAACCGTTGGTGCGTAAGCGAAATAGAGAACGATTTTTTTTTCGTGGTAATCAAAATGCAAGTTTTATTTATGTTGAAATCCATGATATTTTCTGAACAAAACTAAATGTTGTTTATAGTGTTCTATGAACCTAAGAACTAGGTTACGGAAGTGTATTAGTGCCCACTGAGAAACTTATCGTAATATCAAAAAGACTATTAAAGTTGTGATCTCAAGATTAACGTTGGAAATCCAAGATTAAAGTACGACATTCCAACTTTAAAGTAAGAATGGGTTAAAAAAAAATTCAAAAACGTTGCACCAATACGCTTTCGTACTACGTATGGGAATACAATATGAATATGTGTCGACATATAGTAGTAAAGCAGCCACTAAAACTGTTGGCGCTCAAGTGACGCGAATGATCGCAATTTTTACGCAATGGTAATCAACTACGCTTGCGCGGAAATCTATCTGGGAATGACGCATCTCCAGAGTTTGAGCGAATTATAATCCGTTTTATTGCGTTCTCACAGCGACCACAACAAGCTTTACTACGGTTAACGGGCTCCTTTGTCGTCACTATCGCGTCTATTAGCGTTGTCAACGCGCTGGAATCACCGTGTTGCGTTGTTAGCTCTGCCGTTGCTCGTCACGATGAACGAATTAGCAACTGACAAAAAATTCCCGTTTTTATATCCTATAGAAAGGACCATATTGTGCGCGCAGTAAGCGCTTTGTACACACCGTGAAGCGTAAGATGACAACTTCTAACATGTGATGAACGCACGGTCGGAGCTCAGTCAATCGCCGTCTAGAATTACATGGAAACCCAGAATCATGTCAGGACGCCGTAACATTTTCATTGCGTTAAAAAAATCAAATAAAACTGCACAATTTTACTGCGACACCACTGCGGTTTAAAAATTATAGCAAGTTCTGATTGCTCTTTGCAGCAGGAGTGTAAAGGGCTTTTAGCAATCGCTGTACATACTCGTACATTTTAAAAGTTCATGGGGATAGATTTGAATATCTTAAGTGTTGTGAAATACCTGTGCCATATTTTAGATATCTTTTGATGTGATATTCACGACAGCTCAAAAAAGGAATGAACTGTAAGGGTGATTGTAAAGACATTGAGAAAACGGTTACTCTTGATTTGTTTTGTAAAACAAAATGCGTGCATTGTAGGTATGTTACAAAAAGGAGTCGAAACATTGTTCTAAGCGTAAACAATCTTCGGTTCCGACTTTTACACATTTTCCAGAATCAAAATATGAGGATATGCGAAGAGAAGTGGATGAAGCCAATGCCTGTATACTTCTCAAAAGAGAATACCATGATGGCCTTTGCTTCTAAAGTCTAATCGAAAAATCGTTTGGAGAAAAAGGGTGATATATAGATGGCATGGTAAGGTTGGGGCAATACTTTAATTATCTCCCCTTTTTCAAATTATTTTTATTTAACCCCATCAACCGCACAGGTTAAATCTAGTACATACATAACAACAATACAAGTAAGGTTTTATTGTAATACATCCTTCTGTCTATGAAGCTGCACATTTCTAAGGTAGAGGATATATAGAGCATGCATACGGATTGGCTTTCTGTTCAGTAACCATCAGCTTTAGATTAATGATTCATAATACACCGGTATGTTTCAATCTAGAGGTTTAATTGGTTTTTTACTGTCCATTTATGTATTTTTGGAAATAAATGGAAAAGAGTCTTTTGGGGGAGATTAAACATACAGTTGATGAATACAACTGCATATTAACAGGCTATTAGTTATGCACGTTGCGCACGAGTAGACTAATTTTGTTGGATTGAAAGGGGAAGGGGGGGTCAAAGGTACCTTAGATGGTGAGAAAATTAGCACTGATACTTTAACTTAAAGTTAACGTGATCCTTATCAAAACACTTGTAACTTATGCATAAACTGGCGAGGAAAAAAGCCACTGCATGTATTCCTTTGCTGAGGACAGTATCGTTATGTATACATATAGTCAGTGTTTGTTTCATTGCAACCAAGAAGTAATCAAAGTACTGAAGAACTGACGGGAGTTGATTTTGTCGATGTTTATTTATTTTAAAATCAATGATATGTTATTTTGTATGACAAGTACATGTATATTCTAATTTGAATTACGCACATTTTTATAATATGAATTTTTGGACTTTTTCGACAAGAATGTCGAGAAACCCCGATATGAATAATGTTAAATAATATTTAAAGATAAAATTAATTCAATCAAACTATGTATCAGTGATAGAAATATTTCTCGAAAATTATATGGATCCAAGCAATATTGAACTCTGTTCTCGTTCAACCAAACGCTCGGCTGACACCGTAAATCTCCGACAAGGATTTACGGAGAAAGCCGAGCGTCGAGTTGATCGAGACTATATTGAACTCTGGCGTTGGAATACATACCTGTACGACTACAAAAAATATTTAAATTGTTCGTACCATTTAAAATCTGACTATTTTCAAGGTGTTTATAAATAAGTTTCCTTGAAAAACAATGCTTTAGCATACATTACATAGAATTCACCAATTATTTTCAAGAACTAAGTCTTGTCAGCAGCAATGATTTGTGCTGAGGTCCAAACACTGTTTCACTTTCGGTTTGTCTGAGTAACTGCATAGGAGAGTTGATTAAAATCAACTCCCAAAAATTGCCCCTCGGAATGAACTAAGACCAGAATCACAGTCAAGCGACAGCATGTTCACACCAGCACTAGGGTCCTGGAACCAATATCTTACATATATTAATATCATGTAATAATGCATTTGACAAGTTATTGTATCCACCATTATGGGATAGAAAGAAAATCAATGGATGTCCAAAATGGAAATCATTGTTTTATTCAGCAATTATTCCGTAGAATATAAAAACATTTACAAAAACACGCAAAAAACACATCACAAATTAAGTGTATGCATATGCTATGAGTAAATCTGTTATTAAAAATATTTATGTTTCAAGTCGAGATTTTCCATCTGTTTGTTGCCTGATATATAATTTAAGCATTTAGCGTAACTTGAATATTCGATGTACGTAGAATATTCAATGTACCGAGGTTAATCTACAAATCTACTGAGTATTTTTTTTTTACAACCAAAGGCTGTATCATCATATTATAATTACAATTTTTACTACAATTTCATGAACATTATGTTCCCGAAGACCAACGCTATTTGACGATGATGTCATCAAAGCATGGTCATCTGTAGACGACGAACATTGTATCAACGCATTTTATAACTCCTTGTCATTGGTACATGTAATACAAATTAAAAAAAAACAACCGGTTAACGTTTTTTTTTTAAACCTTTGAGTTTATGAAATACTTGCAAAATAATAATTTGGAAGTTAACAGTTCAGTCAGAGGCGAAAATACTGTTTTACGACCGGCATTTTCATTGAGTCACTTAAAATCAAGATGTCGGACACCTTGTAAAACTGTTGATTTTATTTGTCGTACTTGCGTCAGAGGGCTCTCCCCAGACACAGTGGTCATTGTGTCGGTGACCCGTTATCATTAGCCGCGACATAATTACACGTGTAAAGTTTCCTTGTCATAGCAGGTCATGCACAGGTACAGTTAATAAAGTAAAACATGTTATAATTACGCAATAACAAGACTGAGTCTACGCGAGGCACAACAAGGGGAAATATATATACATATATAATATTTTTATTAATATAATATTGTATATAAATACACATTTTAAAAAACCCAAAACATTGTTCCTTCTTCATTTTAAAATCCAACTTGATCATACCTTAGCTTTGACTAATAGTGGACCGAAAGAGCAAAATGGTTTGGAACGCAAAAAGGTATAGCAGAGGTACCATTACCCATATGGGGCCAGGGTTTATAAACGAATGACATTTCCTCGGAGGTCGCTTTTCTGGTCTGTCTGCCCTATAGTAAATATGACTTTTTCAGTGTTTGTACTGTGTAGTTTATTGGGAACAGCCCTTAGTCAAATGCCAAGTCAAGGGCTTATTGGAAATAATGGACAATCGTTTGGAATGGGCATGCCTGGGTTTGGGCCTATGAGCGGATTCATTGATTTCGATATCGATCACCCATTGTCGGACGTGGACAGCTCAGTTCTTGCCCAACGTTTTATGAACCAGGGATCCTCCTCGGGGTTTCTAGGACAAGAAATGGTTGGACCGTCATTTGGAGCACAACAGAGTAGTGCAGGACAACAACAGGGATTTTCAGGACAACAAGGATTTTCTGGACAACAAGGATTTTCAGGACAACAGCAATCTTTTGACGGGCATCAAGGGTTTTCCGGATCAGTTTCTGTGGGTTCTTCAGCGTCTAGCAGAGGTCAAATCAGCTTGAACCCAAGAGCTGACACGAACTCTAGAGATTCATTTTTGACATCCTTCCGAGGACAAAACTCAGGCTCTCAGGCACTCTCAGATATTGTAGGAAGATCTTCGACTAGAACACTTGGCAGGAGCGGAGGTGTCAGCCAGCCCCAGTTCTCTAACAGAGGATCTCGTCTCCAAACCACTCGACTGAACATACGCCAACAGCCACAAAGGTCTGTCGTCGACTCCAGGAGGAGTGGATTCGGCTCACGAAACCTCGGAGCATCATCTCGGAGAGTCTCTCTAGGATCTCGTGGCATTCACCAAAGAGGGCTGATCGCATGAGCCAAAACTCCACGATCCACGTGATAGTCAGAGATAAAGTATATAATTTTTTTGTAACCCAAGTATGTCTTAGCCATTTTTAACTGAGACATTCAAGTTTCTCACGAATGACAGAGCTGAGGAAAACATGTTTTCTCACACACTATTTGTGCAAAATTTGCCGAAGGACGAGGGGCGTTTACATGTACATATGTGTTTTACAGATTTGAGATCCTTCGGGACTGATTTCCAATCGTTTTAACTGCTTTAGAAATGAACGTGTACTTAATTATTAATTATACAAGCTGAATATGATTAACTAGTTATTTGAAACTGGTGATCTTTAATGCAATCAGTTGATTGATTTCTTTGTACTGAGTGTTGCGTGCTCGCATGTGTGATTGCCATATTTATTTTTGTAGAAACGAAATAGCCTTGTGATTATTTATTAGTTTATTTATATGCTATATTTTATCATGCTTGTTTTAAAGCTCAATAATCATATAATTAAAACGAAAAAGAAATTTTTGTGGTCTTTTATAAAAAGCAAAGTTTAAGTAAGGGGATGTTGTTTTGTCTTATGGACACCAATGGGGATAGTAATGAATTAATCATTGCTGAAATAATTCAACTTTAATGTTTATTCTTTGTGTTGCGAGTTCTTATGCAGCGATACTTATGCTATTGAATAGTATGTTTAATTTAAATTATCTGGACATACCTGTAGATCATCGTTAGAAAATACCGACTTTTTATCAAAACAAATATTTATTATATTTTGTTTTTATGTCTTTAAAATGTATAATTGTATATAATAAAAGAATTAAAATACATCGGTCGTATAGCTGTCATTTTGTGATCATTGAGAGAGAGAGAGAGAGAGACAGAGAGAGAGAGAGAGAGAGAGACAGAGAGAGAGAGACAGAGAGAGAGACAGAGAGAGAGAGACAGAGAGAGAGAGAGAGACAGAGAGAGAGAGAGAGACAGAGAGAGAGAGAGAGAGACAGAGAGAGAGAGACAGAGAGAGACAGAGAGAGAGAGAGACAGAGAGAGACAGAGAGACAGAGAGAGAGAGACAGAGAGAGAGAGAGAGAGAGAATGTTATTCATATTTTTTCAAATCTATCTAGAAGCTGTCTGACTGAAGATCAATTATGAATTATTATCGACGTCCTACACCAAAATTGAATTCTTAAGCGACAAGATTCTACAGTTTTTAGTTAATGAAATAATTAACATTTAGACAATGATTTTTTTCTTCAGAAAATGTAGTTAAATGCACATTCATAATTTCATTAAAGGGGTTTTCCCCTATTAAAATGAAACTCAAATAGAGCTAAAATTTCGAATATATATTTAGGCGGGTAAAGTATGTAAGAAAATCCGAAAACGATTAGAGAACTTCTTCAGTCTGTGTATGAACACTTTTGGTATCATAAGGGATTTATGTATACGAATAACGTCTTCATAAACATAGGAAAGGGTAACTGTCCTAAATTCTTGTTTTTTTATCGCTTAATCATTGAAAGGAAAAATTGTGAATTGAAGAATTAACAATTTTTGCCTTTAGTTTGTATATAGTATAATGAATTAGATTTTATTTATTCTACATGTATCAGGGCAATGTTCGAGGGATATTGAAAAATGTAGACATAACACCATGGCGTACTGATGGACCCGATACTAAATAAACTATTATACAGTTGTGTTCTCTGTTTCCATTTTCTTTCTGACGAAAACTAAATTCCCTAGGAAAAAAAGGAATAAAAACCATAAATCGCTGAACATAGAGATTTAATTTGGAAATCAGATAGAAAATGTCTCAAAGGATGCTTGCAAGCAAAATGAATACATATAGCTTTTATGGATATTTGTCATGCTTAATTATTCAGATCCCTGTTGGCCCTGGCGTCTCGCAGGGTGTCAAAATGTTGTTATAAATGAATAAATCGGGACCTGGTTAGCTTACAATTCAGATATCTATTGACAAAGCATTTGCATAAGAGTTCTGCGGGGAGGGGTCGGGGGCCCAATACCTTAAAGCTATATCTCCAATAAATAAGCCCGGGGGAGGTCTTTTTAAATAGCAATTAAATCTGCTTTCTGATTTTTCCTTAATTTTTTAATAGATCGAAGCCGACAATTTTTTATACACATAAAAGCATGCTGGAAGGGTTTCGTATTGAAGTCATGGGGGATTTTTCAACGATATTGTTAATCTGAATAAATCAGGATTTTGTGCTATTTCTTCCTTGATGAATTGTTCCTTCTTCTAATAAATATTTGTATAAGATTCACAATCGCTCTGATCGCATCGTTTCGTTTTGATATTTAACTCCCAGGGATATTGCTAGACTAATTATAATATTCATAGTTCATTCCATTTTCAAGAGTTTGAAGCCCTTTTGTTAATGCCTACTCTGTGTAATAAAAATAAACACAAAATACCGTAATATTTATAAGTTTGAAGCGAAAATCATCGAATGGAAAAAGTAATGATGTCTTCTATATAGTATATAACACTAAAAAAAATCAGAAGAAAGACATACCAAAAAAAAACCCAAACATCCAAAAACCTGGATTTCAAAATCGGCGTTAGGAAAGGGTATCTACCTACTAGTGTACATGTACATGTATGACTAAAAAAAAATATAAAATGCACCAATAGAAGAAATAATGTTTGAAAATCAGTACATTTTGCTAACTCATAATTTCTAGCTACACTGACTAGCATCTGTATCTTGGACCAAATATTATGGTGAACTATTGAACTGTTTCTCTTATAAATGTTGCATTTATTTCAGGATTAAACAGGAAACATATCCCTGTGATTTAGGATTTGGTTAATCATGATGACTTCACTCGGTTTTGTGGTTGGTTTCTAGGTGCCGCCGGAGATCGACCTTTCTCTGGAAATTTCGGCCACATCTGTCGCACCGGAAAGGCTTAAATCCCGTGTGTTTTCGGCTGTGTGTGATAAGGTTGGATGACTGACTAAAGGCCTTTCCACACACGTTACATTTGTGGGGCTTTTCACCTGTAAAACAAAATACCAATAATCTAACGATCATAAGTCGAAAAACTGTCTTTTTGCATATTGATTATACAATATACAATAGATACTGTACATAATATCTTAAAGTCTTGAAAGTAAACCAAATGTTGAATTGAAAATTAAGTACATCCTGTATAAACACAGTTAAAAATTAAATATTTATTATATTACTTTCCACGTCTTTTATCTATGAGCATTTTATAGATATTTTGTATGAAAAATATGAATTTTTGTCTTTTTCTTAACACTATTGTTTTTATGAAAATTATAATTTCGCTTTGATTTGCGATATATATATTTTTTTCAACATTTAATTAAGGGATGTCTTTTATACCATTGAATTGATAGGCATGTTCATCGTCGTTTGATAAAGCTTAATACATGTTTGGCGTTAATACAATTTCAAGGCAGGATGGAGTACAATAGTGCTACCTGTGTGGATAAAGGTGTGCTTCTTCATGTCTGACTTTTGGTGAAATCTTTTGCCGCAATACTGGCACGGATATGGCCTAGTATCGCTGTGTATCAACATGTGTGTGTTTAAGGTAGACGATCTTTTGAACGCCTTGCCGCATTCTGGACACCGAAACGCTCGGTGGAAATCAGTCATGTCCTGTAGAGTGGAATCCAACAGCATTTGTCGCTCTGTCCAAGAGGGAGATGGCTGAGACGAATCATCGTCTGTTTCCAAGACAGGCTGAGAAATGGAATTCTGGGAACGGAAGTCAAGAAATGGGGTCAGAAGGTGACACCGGA
Organism: Magallana angulata; assembly: GCF_025612915.1. Classification (NCBI taxonomy): domain Eukaryota; kingdom Metazoa; phylum Mollusca; class Bivalvia; order Ostreida; family Ostreidae; genus Magallana; species Magallana angulata. Next base: position 10,200,444 of record NC_069117.1, read on the forward strand.
AGCAGTTACAGTAGTCAGATACTCGCCCATCGGATTCGAATAGGAACAACTGTTTTGGAATCGAGTGAAGTAATTCCGAACAAGTTCGGTAATCAAGCTGGTGATTTCTTCTTTCCAGTGTTGTTAAGTAATGACGAAATAAGGTATGGAAGGTCAATCCTTTCGTATCTGCAATTCGTAAAATATAACTTGGTAAAATCATGTGTTCTAAGTTAGATAAATCTGAGAGGTAATTAAATTCAACTGCAGTGTTAGGTTCCGATATTATCAATATCAAATTTTAAAGAATATTTCCCTTGCCCTTCATTTTTCAGAAATTTAAAAGGAGAGACACGAATGCACAATGAAATGGAATCAACACGCTACTGCTATCGGATTTGACACCACCGATTGAAAATATTCGATTTGCATGTTTGGGGTACAACAATCGCTGACCGTCTAGTAACAATCCGGTCCTAAGAGAAATACCAGCAAGATTTACCATAGCTGAAAAAGGAGCCGTTGTGATTGTATCACCCTTTCCAACGATCGGCGCAGCGGCCAAACTACAGCGAATCTCGCCGCCAGGGGATTCCAAATCTCGCGCAGTTATTACCCAGGTGACCGGAAGTTTATCGAAAGTAGACAACATTAACGGGAACCGTGATGTAACGTTCCGAAGGAGATGTTGTCATTACAGGCATTCATTGTTATAACTGTCATATCTAACGATAAGGTTATACAACGATGCAGGACTGGTATAACTCCAAGGGGCCATGCAGGGCTAATTAAGTTCCCAATTAAGCAAAAAACGCGAGAAATGATGGTGAGCAACACGAAAGCCGAAGATAGATCTTCAGCGGTAGAACATTCGAATGGCCACCCCGGGAATGTTTAATTATTTACTGCAATAAAAAATGATTGAACCCCTCTGTCTGTTAGGTTTTGGTTCTTTGATATCTTTAATAAATTTTGTTTCATCAGCATAACTTAACAACCCAGGATGAAAATATTGATATCGTCTGACATTTGATGCGCACAATCAGCGCCACCAATCTCTTTCTTAAGCCCGAATTCATGTACATCATATTTCCATGATTTATTTTGGATGTAATAATTGATAAAAAAAATCAGACTATTTCTATATCACGGTTATTTTTCTAACTATAGTAAGAGATTTGTTTGAATTATATATGTGGTAGTTGATGCCAAATTTTTAAGTAAAATAAATTTGAAAAGATTCACGTGCAGTTAAAAGTGGGCTACAAAATGTTCATAAAAATGTTTTTAAAGCAATAAGTGCATATTTAATTTAGTACTATGAATTTTGATAAAAACTATTGTAAAAATATCAGAGAGTGAACTAAAATGACACGAATGCCTTCATTAAAATCATAAAGAAATAAGGTAAAAACATAATCTGATTTTTAAGTTTTAATGTAAAATAGTTTATTTTTTGGTAAGGATTAAAGTATATGAAATCCTTTTAATTTGCTATTATGGCGTTGTTTGAGGAGTTATAGTTTTAATTTGCTATTATGGCGTTGTTTAGGAGTTAAGGCGAGAGTCACTGAATTACCGTCATGTGTCGCCGTATCTGTTTTGTCTTCTTGTTCTTTGGCTTCTTCTGAAAATTAAAAAAAACAAAAACAAATTTTTAACATAGATGACATACACAGTCACTGTGTTTAACAATAAGATGTGATGAGTAGTGCTTTTTTTTTTTTAATCAAACTACGTATGTAGTTAGAATCTGACAACAATGCAATGATTCGGTCTGGTAGATGCTTGCCTGATGCTTTCTTTTTTGAATTGCAATTCATCCATTCAAAATTAAACACATATTCCTATAGAAACAATTAGAATTGCTTCATTCCTCGGCATTTGTATTGTTTGTCGGTCACAGCTAGTGTTTTTAATGACTTTGCAACATTTCGGAAAGATAAATGCATTTGGCTGCTTTATTTTCACCAAAAATAAAAGAAAAAAGATGAAAAGGCATATATTCATACAAAAGTCATGGTTTGTTTTCAGAGGAAAGCTGTGTAAGGAAGTGATTTATCGAGAGAGAAAAGCTTGCTCTTAAATAAACAAACTATGTCGTGACTTTAACGGTATCCCCGAGGGATTACCAATGGAGAAAGACCTCTATTGAATTCAACAGGAAACAACGCTATATAAATTAAATATTAACCATTGCGATAATTCATATGTGAAAAAAGAACCGGAATCATGTTTTATTCAACCTGAACTCTCTTCAAAATGGCCACTGGAGAATGGTTTATAATTGCAGATTTGTTTGTTACAGATTCCATTTCTAATTGCATGATGGGCAATTTGTGTTAAAACAAAATGCCTTCATGTATAATTATGCACCGACTGATTCGCTTCAATTAACATCAACACTCTAAACTATCTGAGATTAATGTAAATACCACATTAAAGTAAATGTTTTGAAAATTTCTGCATAAACATATTATTCGAGTTTAATTTCAGTAGCACGAAAACGTGATAATCTTTTAATGAATACATCACATAGAAAAAGCTTCTAGATGGTCCATTACTAATTGATACGTTAATAGGCAACACTCTCTCATTAATAAATAGTACGCATTTAACAGATTTTAAGCGGAATAAAATTATCAAAAGTATTGCATTGTAATGTACTGAAGAATGTATATCAGGTGTCCCGGGAATTAAACGCCATCACCAGGGCATTTATTGTTGCGATAATTACATTATTCTACTTTCCACTTTCGTATGTCAGCAATTTCTTGTTTGTCAATGCACATTACGATATTTATGATTTTTAGGGCTATATTTTTGTTATACTTTCTATTTAATCGATGCCAAAATACATATTACATCGAGTTAAATCAATCACTATAAGACAAAATTGAAATCTTAAATCTTTATCTTAGAAATATGAAAAGAGCCTTTATAGAAAACTATGCGCCGTTTTAATCATGGCTTTTGTGCCCTTATACAACAAAAAGGAATGTAATCAAAAACCCTTAAGCTATCTTTAATTGATTTGCAACAAATATTTTTACGTTAAAACCCGTGTTTATTAAAACTAACGTGTTCATTAAAAATTAACTATTCGGTGAACTCTCCAAGACCAGCTCCGTCACTATGATGTAAACTTACATAACTAAACAACATATCGTTTATTCATAGGAAAGAACTGAATTTCAGCCGTCGGAATAGTAAATATTTTATGAAACAAACACTAGGTTCTCCTCACTGCTGATCATTTCACTTTATGTATTGTGTAATATGATCACATACAAACATATAGCAGATTTCATTGCAATCTGAACAAGATTTGGCAATGTAAACGGACTTTCTCACCAGCAGATCGCAGAGTATAGAGATATAATGAATTCTGATATATAAATATATAGAGAGAAATGAATTCTGAGTAGTTCTAGCCCGATACAAGTAAACTAAGAACAAATTAAATTTGTAAATTGTTATATGAATCATTCATATAAACAAACAAAAAACCCAATAAAAACAACAAAAAACCATACAAAGCAACAGCAAAACGCGTTTAAAGGCTTATTTATTAGGAACAAAAATTTGCATTGTATTCGTATAAGTATCTGAAAATGAAATATAGAATTAAGTGAAAATGTTATTTAACAAATTTTGAAACACCTCTTTCGAAATATGCTCTCTACCTAGATTGCTAAATTTACAAGGACTATTGGTTTTCCCCATGTAGAAAATATGATCGTTTGTGCTTGGACTTTCTTCTTTGATCTTTGTAATAAACATTTAAAATATACAACCACAATTTCAATCTCGACACATCTATTCGGATCACCATAATACTACTTTTTAATTTTAATAAATATACCTATAGAAAAATTACGCAATTCTCTACATACATGTATTTATTTCTTTGGTTGTCCTACCAAATATACAAACCAATTAACAGTTACTTTAAAAGATTTTTATAAGAAAATATTTAAAATTATTTTGTATCCATCGTTTCAGTAATGAGTTTTTCTGGTTAACCTATAAATTCTTTTAAACAGAAATAACTTTTGGAACCATATTTAAATTATCTTACTATGATCAACGAAAGCTAGATTTGTTTCTTCATTCAGGATGTAAAAAAAATTGTTAGAGTAGAATACAGTTAAACATTTTTATCAAACATCAAAGAAGTTATTAAAAAGGATAAGAACATACCTATGGCGATGGCTGTGCGCACCTCTTTTTCTCGACTCTCTCTCGAAGGAATCCATCTTTTGGAATTTTTTACCATAAAAGATTTCGGCATTTTTTAAAAATAAATAATTAGAAAACCGACACTTGTTGAAATCGTAAATCTGCAAACCGAAACGGTCTGGAAGCAAATGATTCAATGCGCTAGGAAGCTCCACCTATAGGCCAAATCTGGAATCAATGAGGGACCGTTATTGCGAATAACAACGGTCTGTTTCGCATGATTTGTTAGCATCTGGGATGGTGAATTCACGGGGGACACCGAACAAAGTTGGCAGACATCGGATCAACTCGACTTGTAATCAAGTAAGCCTGGCAAGATATGGACATAATAGATACGTGATTTGCTTTTGCAAAACAAATCCAACGAACTATTTATTAATTATTAATGATAGTTTGGCTAATATGCCAAAAAGGTCGCATTCTACATGCTTCGAGTACGTAAGTTTTTTCTATAAAACCTTTTAACGAATCTATAGCTGATTCCTACTTTTCAATAAATAAATAAAATGTCATAAACTAAAACGGAGCAACTGAGCCCAGTTTATAAATTATCCATCAAATATTTTATCAAGGTACATGTATTTTGTATTAGAAAGTATAAATAAATAAAAGCATCACATCGACAAGCGTGTTCGATTTCGAAGCAGCATTTCTATAGAGTTTGGATTCGACAATGGAATAACGAGTTTGCTTGAAATGTGGGATTCTATGTGCTATATATTACCTGGGACCCGTTTCTCAAAAAGGCCTACGTCCAGGCGTTAGCTTTGTATCAACCTCTAATGATAAAACGCCGCTTAATGATACAAATATCAATAAGCGTTGCAATTGCAACCCCTAATGCTATAAATTCTTGCATTAACAGTTGACAATATCAACCACTAATGATAAATCGCCGCCTATATAATGATACAATTTTATCATTAAGGTGGCTCTATACACCACTTTTTGATGACGCAGTACGCAAAAAAGTAAATCTGGAAACATGCATTTCCGGTACTGACTGATTTAAACTGAGGTGAATTGTATGGGAACCGCTATTTTGAAAAATTTGTTAAATGGATAGATTTAATTTGATAATTGGAAAATTCATTACTTACAAGTAATGTGGTATGTGACACCTTCACGTTGTGTGGTATTATTTATCAAAATAAACAATAAAATCAAGTATAAATTTTTAAAAAGTTTCTTTAGCATAATCGATATGTTACACCGTAGTGCAGTGGGTTAGTGGGTTCACTACAAACCAGTAGGTCATGAGTTCGATTCCTGTTGAGAACAATAAATTTTTTAACTTTCCAAAAATTTCTAAAACGTATTTTTTGGTTGAATACCGTGAAAGAAAATTCTAAACAGGTGAAAATATTTCAATTATAATATACTTTAATGCACATTAATATCGACACCTAACGGGGATGAGAGGGTTGCTTTGAATTTCTCTCAGGTTGGGATACATAAATCCTATTAGCCTAGTCAATGTTCCCCTTTATTTATTTAATTAACTTAGTTTTGCATTAAAGCGAATTTATTCACTTATACAGGGCAAAGTCTATAATGAAATATGTATGTATTTATCATTCCAACATTATATTTAGGAAATTTTCTTCAACTCAGAAATGAAAAGTCCCCAAGGTGTTTGGGCCTTGGGACTTAGGAACGATAACCCTTACATGAGGAACTTTCATACCAAATTAAATTTAAAATTTTTTTTTGTGTTTATTTGCAATGGTTTTCATTCAATTTTTTATGTCACATTTATTAAAATACATTTTCTTATAACATCAAGCAACTTTTTCAGATGATTTGTCAACAGAGTAAGAAAATATGAAAAATTATGTTTTGGGGAAATACTAAAAAAAATTGCAATAATAACATTTTTGAATGTTAAGAAGTGTTATATTTTTTTTATGTGTCCGAAGGAAATATCCATCATATGACAAAATAATTTCTCTCAATTTGTTGATAGCTGTCTTTTTAAAAAATATTTTACAAAAACACGAAAACACATTAAAAAATTCTTTAAAAATACCTATAGTATCCCTATCGTCATTTTAATATTTGATAAGTATATGTTTTGTGGTCTTCTATTGAAAATTGGAATAAACTGTGGGTGTATAGAGCCACCTTAAACCTCGCAAATGCAAAGCAGACCTAACGCTTAGTGAAACAAGCAAAAAGCTACAAGGTCAACCCCTAATGATACAAACATTTATATCATTAAGCGTTGCAATTGCACTCTTATTGATATAATAATATAAATATGTGTAGAGCACTGATTTGCAATGAACGTACGACTTGTTGTGAATGTCTTAAATATCTATGGTGGTTATAATAAAAGTTAAGTAAACGTTATAAACACATATAGAACTCAATGAAAATCGCATTTTTTATCATTTATAGAACTCCTCCCCACCTAATAATACCGGTAATGTATTATGATGGTACTGTACATGACTACATCCACGTGTATATGCGCCCTCTTTTGACTTAAGCTAAAATCTTTAGTAAAGATATATTGAGCATAACATTCTTTTAAAACAAATACAATGATGCATGAATGCCATTAAAATGCGTTAGTCTGATTAAAATATTAATATTGAAAAATATTTGAACAGTAATTCCATAAAACAATAATTTAAGTAGTAGAACATCTTTACGTAGAGATAGGTTAAAGCAGTTTTTTTTTATTTTATGAACCCAGGTTTTCAAAATAGCATTTTTTATCCCTAAGAGAATGATTAGAGATGTAATTATTTTATACCCGTTAAATGATAGCATCAGTGATATATTTAAACCCAATATGTATGTTTTAAACCTCTTAATCTAAAAATGCTGGGGAAAGTTACGAAAAGGCGATCAATAATATATATAACAAACTTGCTTTCATTTTCAAAATTACAGTAGAAATGAGTGTCATATTCAGAAGTAAAATATTGTCCCCAATATTGTCCCCAAGCCCTTTAATTTGAAATAAACTATATCAACAGACTTAATTTGTAATAAATGATTAGATTATATAAGTCTGACAAAGTCAGTTGGCATTCGATAAGGTCAAATCATGGCTAAAATAATTATCTAAATTCCGTTCCTCTACGATACGCTATACAATCTTGTATAGCGTATCGTAGAGGAGCAGAATTACAAGTCTAATTTTAATTAGATTGCAAAGCTATTAACTTTAAAACTGAGAGTAGCCACCCCCTCCCCCTCCCATTTAAAAGATAAACTTCATTTTAAGAGACAGCCCTGATTGATAGCCAAAACATTTGTAAACTGGTTCATATCACTGTGTAATGCACTTTAAAATTTGCGGCATACTCTAAAACCTGGCCTGGCCTGGTTTGGCCCCATTGGCCTGGCCTGGCCTGGCCTCATTTTTGGCCTCAAAATTGGTCTGGCCCCAAATTTTGGCCTGGCCTCAAAAATTGAAATTCAATATCAACCTTTTCTGTCCCCAATCTGCTACATTGAGGTCAGATTCATTGCCTATCCTGTCGTTTAACATTTCACATGTCTAATTTAATTAATGACATTTGTGAACGACTGCAACATTACATCCTTCGATAAATTGACTCAGTGATGTTCATTAATCATCACCTCCTGATTATAGAGTAGAGTTTCATGTATGTGTTGCCTGTATATTTAGTAAATAATTGTTCTCCAATGGGGAATTGTCATTATCAGAATTTGAACAAAGCAGAACATTTCGTGATTTTTGATGTTGGTTAGAATAAACAAATATTGGCCTCTTCCATTAATTTTTTCTCAAACAAGTCGTTGGTAAAAGAAGAGTTACATAGATATTGTCCGATACTGAGACCAGTTTGATCTAAATACATTGCAAAAACATGCCATGGTTATACAATGGCAGGGCAAAATCACATTCTTAAGTTCTTAAGAATTTAAATCAGATTGAATAAAAATCTGTTAGAATTGATTACTCAACATACTTGTAGTTATAGATATATATTGTTAGTACTATATTTTTAATTGTAACTATTATTTTTAATAGACTATCACTTTAAGACACTATAGCCATCAAAATGAATGTTTAATGTGCATTGAAAATAAATCAATAAAAAAATCAATAAAAACATCAAATATGTAAAGAAAATATAAAAATAAATTTGAGGCCAACAATTTTGGAAGAGGCCAAATTTGAGGCCAGGCCAATTTTTGAGGCCAGGCCAAAATTTGGGGTCAAGGCCAATTCTGAGGCCAAAAGTGAGGCCAGGCCAACTTTGAGGCCAGGCAAATGGGGCCAAGCCAGGCCAGGCCAGGTTTTAGAGTATGCCAAAATTCGCAGTTTGTTTACATTACCTGTCAACACCGATCAAGTCCAAATTTCCCTACCCAGCAGATATTCAATATCAATCTTTTCTGTCGCTAATCCGTTACATTGGGGTCAGATTCATTGCCTACCCTGTCATTTAACATTTCACACGGTCTAATTTAATTAATGGCATTTGTGAACAACTGCAACGTTGCATCCTCCGATAACTTGACTCAGCAATGGTCATTAATCATCACCTCCTGTTTTCATGTATGTGTTGCTTGTATATTTAGGAAACAATGGGGAATTGTCATTATCAGAATTTGAACAAAGCAAAACATTGTGTGACCTTTGGTATTGGTTAGAACAAATATTTGCCTCTTCCAATATTTTTTTCTCAAACAAGTCGTTAGTAAAAGATGAGTTACATAGATTTTGTCTGATCCTGAGAGCAGTTTGATCTAAATACATTGCAAAGACATGCCATGGTTATACAATGGCAGGGCAAAAATCACATTTGTAAGTTCTTAAGAATTTCAAACAGGCTGAATAAAAATCAATTAGAATGGATTACTCAACATACCTTTAGTCAAAAATATACATTGTTAGTACTATATTTTCAATTGTACCTATTATTTACAAAAGACTACCACTATAAGACACAAAAGTCACCAAGTAAGATGTTCAATATGGATTGAAAATAAATCAATAAAAATCATCAAATATGTAAAGAAAAGATAAAAATAAATTTGAGGCCAAAAATTTTTGTAGAGGCCAAATTTGAGGCCAGGCCAAAATTTGGGGCCAAGCCAATTTTGATGCCAAAAGTGAGGCCAGGCTAACTTTGAGGCCAGGCCAGGCCAATGGGGCCAAGCCAGGCCAGGCCGGGTTTTAGAGTATGCCACAAATGTTTTGGATATCAATCAGGTCAGTCTCTTAAAATGATGTTTAAATTTTAAATGGGAGATGGGAGTGGCAACTTAATCGCTTTAGTATTGGCAAAATCTATTCCTTATAATAAGTAAGGTCGTCTTGTCATATATATATATTTACATGTATCTCACTATTACGAGCGACAACACATTCGAATTATTTCGAGATACAAGACACTATAAAACAAAATTCTGTTTATCGGCGATGAAAGAGTAGACTCGATATTGTTCATGAATTATACTTGCATTGACAATTTTCCCCATCTACAAACTATTTGATATGAAATTGCATCACCCAGAATAAATGATGAAACCAGAATTATGAAAAGTTTACTCAACTGTTAGGCATTATAACCATGCTGAAGATAGCAGCCGATAACAGCAGCCATTAAGCCAGTAGAAGCTAACGGCAAATAAAGAAAATCATCAAAGTACTGAGAGTACTCGATCAGAAAAAATATTATACTTTATCATCGGCATGCTTTCATTAATATCAAGATGATAAATGCATCAATAATTTTTAGGAGCATTGACAACTTCGCAGGCAGTAAAGATCGCCTGGATAAGAAATATAAATGCGTCTTGTGATCAAAACCAAGGGAGATAAAAAACCCTCAAAACCACCTGGTGGTATCCGTTCAGCCCAAATTTGAGACCTGAAAATAATTGCCCTATAGATCTCCTGCACCGCCCTGTAATTCGTTTGATGTACACTTTAAAGAAAAGGGGATAACGGCCCACCATTTACCACAATATCGTTGTGAAAAGTTAAAAAAAATGACAAAGTTCAAATGACCTAAATGGACACATTTAGATTGGCAAATTTGCCGATGCAATTGTAAAATCGCGATTAAATAATTTATAAAAGTTTAGCAAGCTGTGCATAAGATTTGTTGACCAAAAATAGTTTTAAATGTTGTTTAGACTTATTCATGTAAAGTGTCAGGAAGATCTTTCCTGAATTCATACGATGTGTATTTTGTATATAACATTTCATATTGCACGATTGTATCTGAAACAAAATGATTAAAGAATACCAGAAGACATTGTTTTCTACTCAGTTATCCCTAAGTACTAGAAATTAACCATGAAAAATGACATATTTGCACTTTATTTTCCATTCATAGTCTACCAAACTTCGTGACTGGAATTTGACCTAATAAAAATAGTGATAGATTATACAAAAAGCTAAGATTAGATATAGAAACAAAGGAAACACATATCTAAGGTTATACAATTTTATATCACCTTAGCCGAAAGCTCAAGAGAGTTTTTCTGATAAACATTTGTCTTCTTTTAATTTTGTCGTAGTCATCGTTGTTGTTGTCGTCGTTTTAAACTTTTTGAATTTACGTCTTCCCTTACAGAATCACTAGGTCAATTTTAACCAACTTTGCACAGATCACTTTTGGGCCAAGGAAATTCAAGTGTGTACGAAAGAAGGATTACACCCTATTTCAAGGGAGATAAATATGAAATAATGAAATTTTATATGCATTTTTGTATTAACATTAGGTCATATCATGACCATAGGGGTCGGTTGGGGCCACAGATGTGGGGGAGGTGGTCAAACTGTTACATAGTAGTATATCGTGAAAATCTTTAAAAACCTTTTTACCAAGAACCGGTTGAAACTTATGTGTAAACATCTCTATGTTGTTTTGATTCTAGTTTGTTCAAATCTTGGCCACCAAGGAGTAGGATGGGGCCACAACGGAAGATCAATATTTTACATATTTGTAAAGTGTTGCTCAAATGAGCGATGTGACCCCTGGGCCTCTAATTTCGTGATCTTGCGGTGTTTAAAAAATGGTAAAAAAGTAAAAAAGCTGTTGAAAAAAGTTTGGTTTCTTATATAAAATGTCTTTTAAAAGTCAATTTTGTGCTGGAAATTTTTTTATCAGTTAGCCACCCCCCCCCCCAAAAAAAAAAACACGCATAAAAAATTAAATATAGAAGACTTTATCTTTATCATGCATAGCTTCATTCTGAAAGTGCATCAAACCCCCTCACATTGATTAAGAAAATAAAAACAAGATACGCGTGGACCACATCGCATACCTAAGTTCATAAAGCACTGGCAAGAACACGAAAATACACTGCTAAATAAAAGAATTACGTATATCATTCTATTTCAACACAAAACATGTAGGACACTGATCACGTGAATATCATTGTTTTGCTGCTTTGATTTGCTAACTCTGTTATAATTACTAATTTGATTTTATGATGCTTTGATGTATTTTATCTATGACATCAAACATGATTTGTTAGATTCCCCCGTACTTTACGGCTCTTAAATACATGTAGTCATTGTCACAATTACTGTTTTAGAGAGACTGCAGGAATCTGGATTTATTTTATTTGCTCGTAACAGAGAAACATTTTAAAAATTCTAAAAAGAGGATAAGTGAACTGCTTATCACAGTATCCCCCATTAAATAGTAAGAAAAAGTTCGTGAATTTTAAAGTGCACACCCTCGCAGAAAAAAAAGATTTTTTGATGTTGCATTTTATGAATTTAAGAGTCTAAAACGGTAATTTTGAAGTATGTGTTTTAATGAGTTTTTTGGGCTCATCATAAATCAAAGCCAATTTTCTGACTGATTTTAAGTATATTGCTATTTATTGAAATTTTATCAAATTTGACTTTAAAGTCAGTATATTCAGTTTTTTAGCAGGAAAAAAAAATTATTTTGTCAAAAAATTAATAATTTCAGTAAAAACAAGGTAAAAAAGTGGCAATGATATTAGTATATTTTGCGAAGGACATTCTAGTGTCTTTACCTTTGAAAAATAACAAATATCTATTAAGTACCTAAGTAATAAATGAGTTCCATCATCCTGTTCCTTCTTAACTGAATTTGATTTAGTGGCTCTAACGAAGAAAAATAACACCCCTAATGCAATATATTATATAGAACAATATTGTAGAATATGATATGATATTGTGTTGAATCATGTGATACGATATTGTAGAATATGAAATTTTATTATATAATATAATACAATATTGTATCATATGATACGATATTGTATACTATTATAAAATATGATATAGTAATGTATTATATGATGCAATATTTTTTAATATCCATGATATGTATCCCAAAATCTTATTTTTATATCATATAATACATGTATGATATTGTATCATACTAATTATATGATATTGTATCATGATTTAATATTGTTATGTGTAATATGTTACATTATGGTATTGTTCCGTATGATACGACATTGTATTGGATAATATGTTATGACAAAATCTTCCTTCTGTATATATAATTTTCCTGCTATCCATCTTTCTTTCCTAGATAATTTTTTTAATGGCGTGAGTTTCACATTTTGGTTTGTTATTATATCATTAAGAGTGCAATTGCAACGCTTAATGATAAAAATGTTTGCATCATTAGGGGTTGACCTTGTAGCTTTTTGCTTGTTTCATTAAGTGTTAGGTCTGCCTTGATAAAATTGTATCATTAGGCGGCGATTTATCATTAATGATTGATATTGTCAACTGTTAATGCAAGAATTTATAGCATTAGGGGTTGCAATTGCAACGCTTAATGATATTTGTATCATTAAGCTGCGTTTTATCATTAGAGGTTGATACAAAGCTTAGTCCGGACTAAATCAGGGACTAAACCTCAAAACCAGACTAAGTTGCGTTTCACAAAAAGGCGTAAACTTAGTCGGGACTAAATTTGGGTTTAAAATTACGCCTGCTAATGGGTAGGCGTAAGTCCTTAGTCTGTGCACAAAAATGGCAAGTGTTTTGTTTCTAACGTAAAATAAATAGAGAATTTTAATGTTTGGTTTGTTTTACGTGTTATCAAGGAAAACATTCACATTTATTGAAATATTTGTACATGTACGTATAACATTAAAAATACCTATTATTCCATAACTGTTCCTATTTCTAAATAAATTAAAATTAAATCAATTTGATAAATAATGGGCTTACCTTATTAAACGTATGTAATATACATTACTACTTGTAATGAAATTTGCCTAAAGTATAAAGAAATAAAGATGGGTATACTCCGATAAACGACATAAACACAATAATGAAAAAGATGCAATAATTCTAAATTAAACACGTATTCCCCAACAAGATAGATGTATATAATACGAATAGATTATTGATTTTTAAATCAACACTCAGTAAGCATAGACTTGAATTTAATGTTTCAAATCAAATTTGAACCTATGAAACGAAACTGAGTTCAAACTATTGAGAATACTTCTTTGAATAGGAGCAACTCAAAACGTATACAATTGTAATTTGTCATTGCGTGTGGTTGTATGTTCTTTACCTATATTACTTACAACTTTACAACACATATGCATTCTCATTTTATTTACTCCTAGAATCTTTACAAAACCGTATGAAAGCTACATGTATTTTGAATGTTTATGAACTTGCATTTAGATACAATCAATTTTTGTTTGTTAAAATATTACTTAAAAATATGTTTTAGAAGCATGCAGAATGTGTATCAATTTTAGATCTATTGACAAGAGTGTGTCAAGGTTCTTGAAAATTTTAAAATTTCACATGCACACCTCCTTGAATTTTTGGAAATCAAATTCATTAATCTTAATAATTCTAGGATTAAGTGATTAATTGCGTAAATATTTAACTTCGATTGTATTTCTTTTAAAATAGGTATTGTTTACACATGTACCATCAATGATCTTCGTGCATATGCATATGTGTAGTTTATTTTTACTCATTTAACTGAATTAATCTTTAATTACTTGAACTCATGATAATTTTGTTTTATCATATTTAAGATGTATGTATATCAGGGGACGGTTTTTTTTTCTATTTCCAAGTTGTTGACTGCAATACAAAAGCGTTGTTTTAGCAATTTTACAGCAGTGTGCATTATTTACAAATTTAACTAGCTTTCATTTGTCACACTTATTATATAAACAATTGTATACACACCCACCTTGATAACCCAAAGCAGATAGGAAAAAAGTAAACCTCAAATGTACTTGTTTAAACCGTAAAGATGCAAATGTCTTATCAGGAGGGCGATAGTGGACTTTTATAAACCTTTTATTTGAATAGCGATAGCTGACGCTTCAGTGTTTTGTTTATAAATGTTGATTAAAAACAGGTGTGTTCCTTTAGTAGCATTTCTCCGCTTTTCACCTCAGTAGGAGCTGGTCAAAGGAACAGGTTCCTTCTATTTAAAGGGGCATGGTCACGATTTTGGTCAAATTTTATTTTTCTGTTTTTATTATTTGCAATGCTTTAGGAATGCATTTCTAATGATCAAATAAAATTTGGGTGCCAGTCGTTGAGTTTTAAGCAAGATACAGGGCTCACAATTCTTCGTCATGTAAACAATGCACGTGTCTTGTTTTTGTTTACATAGGTTCAATATACAAGTAAAAATCTTTTTAAAGCTGGTTTGTCTATCTTATTATTCATTTAAAGCATAAATAAACAGCTCCTAATGATTAACACATTTATTTTAGGTCTAAAACTGGAATTTTCACTTCAACATTCGAAATGTAAACAAACGCTTTGTTTACATAGCGAAGAATTGTAAGCTCTGTAACTCGCTTATAACTCATCAAATGACACTCAAATTTTGGTTGCCTATTAAAAATGCCTTACTAAAGCATTGTAAACATTAAAATCGAAAAAAATAATTTTTGACCAAAATCGTGACTATGCCCCTTTAAGGTCATCTAGGAACCCCTAAGTTGACGTGTCCCGATCTAACAATTATAATGCGTCTTTCATAAGAGATTCGATAATACCAAATTATGACATGAAAAATGACATGAAAAAACCCCACCTTAACCATGAGTCCCATCATCAAACCACTACCGGTGTGTAAAAAGATACAATAAATAATTAAATAAACATACATGTATTTCTACTCAATTCAATTCATTTCACTCAGACCGTCAACCCGCGGAACAATTTTGCCCAGTATGAAACCATTCTAGTATATATATTAACAGACAACGGAGACCTTCCAGTTCCTCCATAAACCATTTATGATGGGGTACAACTTTTTAAATTCAGTATATGTTTCAAAAATTTTAAAAATTTCAAATGAATAGTTCATCCTATACTAGTTTAGTAACACTATGTAATCCAATTATGTTTTTATCAATCAAGAACATTAAAGGGGCATGGTCACGATTTTGGTCAAAAATTATTTTTACGATTTTAATGTTTACAATGTTTTAGAAAGTCATTTTAAATAGGCAACCGAAATTTTAGTGTCATTTGTTGAATTATATGCGAGTTACAGAGCTAGAAATTCTTCGCTATGTAAACAAAGTGTTTGTTTACATTTTAAACGTCGAAGTAAAAATTCGAGTTTTAAACCTAAGACGAATGTGTTTAACGTTAGAAACTGTTTATCTATGCTTAAAATAAATACAAAAATAGACAAATAAGCTGGAAAAGATTTTTTTACTTGTGTATTGAACCTATGTAAACAAAAACAGGGCACGAGCCTTGTTTACATGACATAGAATTGTGAGCCCTGTATCTTGCTTATAACTCTACGAAGAAGATGGGGGAACAAGATAGCGCAAATGCCCATTTGGTTTTGTCGAAATAAACAATTTCAAATTAATTATTTTCCAACCAAATATACTATATGATGTTATATTACAAGTTTATAAAAGCACGATTTCTAACTATATTCAGTTTTAAATATTTTAACAAACGATAAGAATAAAAAATGAATTCTAAAATCTAGGTGGTATCGAACCCACAACCTAAAAACCCTAGCTCTATAAAGTTACCTAATGTCTGGTGCTCTAACCACTGAGCCATTTCAGTCACAACAAACTTCATTGTTAAATGCTAAATGCAACTTCAAACACGAATTTACGGACTTGTAGTATTTCTCTAAAACGTTCAATTGTTGGGATACAAAATGACATTTTTAAAGTAAAGTGGGTCATCTCTCCACGTTTTTGTTGATTGAAATCGGTTTGATTTCCTTTAAACCTCATATAGACTATGACAAAAATATGGAGCCCAGACCCACTCTTTAAAAGAAAAGGCATTGAAGTTATAAAAAGACACTATTTGGAGGTTTTGACACGTATACGCCAATTTAAATCAATCTACTCTTAATATTTAACATATTTAAAGGTTATAAATCGATGTTATGGTAAATATATATTGTTTTTAATAATTGAGAAAGAAATTATGAGATTTGTTCATATTTTGATTTTATAGTATCTTATCTATCCTCATATGGGCAGTTTGCACGCCTTATTCACCCATCTTCTTTATTTGATCATCAGAAATGCATTTCTAAAGCATTGTAAATAATAAAAACATAAAATAGAATTTGATCAAAATCGTGACCATGCCCCTTTAATATATAACGAAAATAAAAATGGCGACAAATCACCTTGGCGTACTCCAACATTACAGCTAAAAAATTCGGAAGATAAGCCATTCATACTGATTTTTGACTTCACTTCCATATACATGTTTTTGATATAATTAAAACATTTCCCATTCATTCCATTTTTGATTAACTTGCTCCAAAGACCATTTCTCCAGACAGTGTCGAATGCCCGTTTAAAATCAACAAAAACACAAAAAAGTTTTTCTTCATTAACATAAGAGTATGGGATAAAAATTGTAGTGTTATTATATGGTCTAGAGTTGAATAATTTTTTCTAAAACCTGCCTGGCTTTCACTAATAACGTTAATCTCTGATGCATATATCTCTAATCTATTGCTTAATACACAAGTAAAAAGTTTTCCTATGCAACTTATTAATGTTATCGGTCTATAGTTCTCAGGATGTGTTTGGTCGCCTTTGTTTTTATATATGGGTTTCACAATACCTACAAGCCATTCATCTGGAATAAAACCATTGTTAAAAATGATATTAAACAATTTGTTATATAAATGTAGAAATAAAGAAACTGTTGCCGAAATATGTTCATTCAGCACCTCATCATACCCAGCGGCTTTATTATTTTTGAGTTTCTTTACAGCCTCTAATATTTCTTCATCTCCTATGGTACTGTTAAGAATAGTATCCGACATTTCGATTTCAGCATTTGATAAAAATCATATTCTATATTGGGTTCATCGTCATTTTCTTTCACAATCATTAATACCTCTTAAATAATGAAACATATTATTGATATCAACAGCACATTTATTCGATGATTTTGATGTATTTAAGATTTTTCCAATATTCCTTGAAGTTTGTAGAGCGCAAGTTTTTAAGTTTTCTAGTTAAATACGTTTTATAACTTTTAATGCATTCATCTATTGTGTGCTTGTATCTTTTACTCATTACTTCAAGGTTGTCTTTGTTTTCAGATGACTGACATTTTTAAAGAATACGTTTAGCCAAGTCAAAGTTCTTCTTTGCTGTTTTTCATTCTCCATTGAACCAACACTATCAGATTTAACATGTATAATTATTTCATATTTCAATCAAAACATCATTACAGGCTCGTGAAATATGGGAAGGGGTCAGGACGCTATGTTTTTGATCGACGACTTATATTCTAACTTGAATTAAATGTAACAAATAAAAACCTGGATAATTATTCTCCATCCAACAAAAAATTCACAGTGTGGATTTGGCCAAAACTGGATTTGCCTTGGTGCTCGCCTGTTAGAAAATGAATACATACCTTTCTCTTATTGAATGATAGGGTCTTTCAATTCGCAGCCTCCAACATTCAATAAGGGAAAGGTCAGTATTCATTTTCTAACAGGCGATTTTTTAAAAAATCTATTCTATTTTTTGCCATTTCCATGAATGACTATTATTAAAACATTCTGATGATAAATATTGGTTTTGAAATGAATTTAACGTAAAGAATCAAACACTCGTTATGCAAACAAATATGAGACCATAAACAAAAGCCATCACTGCAAGCAGCCGCCTTGGTTTTTCGTGCCAGACTCAATCTAAAAAGATTAAACATAATGCATGAAATCGTCTGCCCATCTACTCATACAAAGAGACTGTCGATTGTTTGTTCTTTTGCTATGATGGACCAGAATATCTATTTTATTTCAAGAAAAGGGCGATTGTTAAAAAGAGGCCCAGGTAACATATAGCTCACTTGAACCAAGAAATATTACTTGTTAGTTATTAATAACATGAACTCTGTCTTTCTATCCATTTGTTTTTGTTAGAGTTTATATTAAATCAAATTATCGAGATTAAGTCCTTTGCATGGATATCTCAGTATCAATTTGAGCAAGATACAGCACTTGATTTACAACTTTGAAGAGTTATGAACTAGCACTGTAACTTAAACAAACTACACCTATCATGGATTGTGTTATTAAGCATATTTTATACAGTTGTACCCTTACATTTCTTTGCAAAAAGTTTGACCGTGTTTTGGTCTAGTCTACCACGAGCGTGTCTGTAGTTCCCGTATTTATATCTTGACTTCATTATTGATTTTAAAACAGGAATAACACTAACCGATCATTTTTATCCTGGGTGTACCTTTTTTACATTAAGGTGGCTCTATACACCCACAGTTTATTCCAATTTTCAATAGAAGACCACAAAACATATACTTATCAAATATTAAAATGATGATAGGGATACTATAGGTATTTTTAAAGAATTTTTTAATGTTTTTTCGTGTTTTTGTAAAATATTTTTTAAAAAGTTATCTATTAACAAATTGAGAGAATTTTTTTTGTCATATGATGGATATTTTCTTCGGACACATAAAAAAATATAAAACTTCGTAACATTCAAAAATGTTATTATTGCAATATTTTTTTAGTATTTCCCCAAAACATAATTTTCCATATTTTCTTACTCTGTTGACAAATCATCTGAAAAAGTTGCTCGATGTTTTAAGAAAATGTATTTTAATAAATGTGACATAAAAAATTGAATGAAAATCATTGCAAATAAACACAAAAAATATTTTCAATTTTATTTGGTATGAAAGTTCCTCAGGTAAGGGTTATCGTTCCTAAGTCCCAAGGCCTAAACACCTTGGGGACTTTTCATTTCTGAGTTGAAGAAAATTTCCTAAATATAATGTTGGAATGATAAATACATATATTTCATTATAGTCCTGTATAAGTGAATATATTTGCTTTAATGCAAAACTAAGTCAAATAAATAAAGGGGAAAATTAACTAGGCTAATAGGATTTATGTATCCCAACCTGAGAGAAATTCAAAGCAACCCTCCCATCCCCTTAAGGTGGTAAGGAACATCTGTCGATATTAATGTGCATTAAAGAATATTATCCCATAGAAATACTTTCACCGGTTTAGAATTTTCTTTCACAGTATTCAACCAAAAAATACGTTTTAGAAAATTTTGGAAAGTTAAAAGAATTATTGCTCTCAACGGGAATCGAACTCATGACCTACTGGTTTGTAGTGAACCCACTAACCCACTGCGCTTCGGTGTAACATATCGATGATGGGAAAAATTATACTTGATTTTATTGTTTATTTCGATAAATAATACCACACAACGTATAGGTGTCACATACCACATTACTTGTAAGCAATGAATTTTCCAATTAATTCAAATTAAATATATTCATTTAACATTTTTTTCAAAACAGCGGTCTCCATACAATTCGCCTCAGTTTAAATCAGCCAGTACCGGAATTGCATGCTTCCAGACTTACTTTTTTGCGTTCTGTGTCATCAAAAGGTGGTGTATAGAGCCACCTTAAGATGCACCATATTTTCCAATATTGACTGATTCTATTTTATGTTCCACACCCTTACGCATTTATAGTTTTCAGGAATTTTCAACAAATTAGAGATATTATTTTTTGACCCCCTCGCCCCTCCCCATAAAAATAGCAAATCAAAATATATTCAGACACGATTTGTCTGGTTTGGGCGGAGTTTTCTTTTGAGGACAAAAGCAAGGTAAACGTGAACTTTTTATCGTTTGCCAGGTATAAAATGAATTGTAAAAACCCTTGTTGCTAAGTGAATCTTAGTTTATTGATTCATGTATCAACTCTTATTGTCAACCAATTTTATCGATTTAAATTATTAATACTGGGGGATACCCTGTTTAGAATCTAAGCGTATTTCATGTTTTAATGGTCTAACACCAAACATGATGAACATCGTGACAGAAACAAATCGACCATAGGTTCTGATGGGATAAAAAGCGGTGTTTTTTTTATTAAGTCGCTAGGACAGAATTTGTTTTCATGCAGTGCAGACTTTATAATAATTGCTGATGATCTGGTCTCTGCACATTTTATTTTTTGGAGTGGGGGGGGGGGGGTCGATGAGAGGTGGATCCAGAATTCGAAGTAAGAGACGGCGCCAATTATAGAAAGGGGGTCTGGGGGCAGCCTGAAGGCCCCAGGTGGGTCCATTGTAAAGCCCTGGTGGGGCACAGGTGGCAAGGCCTACGGAAGCGTCTGGATTCTACATATTTTGCGGGGTAAAAATGAAGTCTTCAAAGTTAAACTTTTGATGTGATTTTTTCGGTGATTTTACTTGAAAGTAGTATAATTACAAATGTTTAAATGTTTTATAAATGTTTGTGGTTTTAAGACCTGTAGCAATCCCATCAAAAGCCTAAGTCCTGAAGAAATATAATAATTTTTTTGTAGGAATAACGGGAATCAACCAGTTTAAAAATGAATTGGAAGGGCACCGAAAAGCGGAGCATTCCCTCGCGACATGAAAAATTGTGGGGGATATGCATTAGGAATTTACATGTAATTGAGGAGACCAAATTGTTTTGTAGGAAACATTATGCATATATATATATATATATATATGTATAGATCGGAGTAACTATGACACAAAGATTTATTTTTTTAAAAACACTTTGAATTAATAATAAGTAATATCTATTTTATCCCTAGCCCTAAATTCTTTGGTATATATATATACTTAGAATTCGAAAATATTACCTGCAGAAGTTACATTGCTTATTTATCAACAATCACTGCACTGTCGAATCAAGAATGTATTTATTGTATGATGAATTGGTCAGAAGTTGATGTGGCTGCAGAATAAAAGTTCTGTTTGGAGAGTATTTAAGGAATTTTATCGGAATTTAAGGATGTAAGTAGCGTGTGTTTGATGTGAGATTTTAAAAGATTAGTGCGAATGTTTCTCGACTTGTTGCAATACTGCTGTTGTCATCGGCAAAATCCCATCGTGATCCCTGGACCGGTAAATGTCCGAGTAAAAATTAACTGGCGAATTGGAGAGAATAATGACATATATCTCCGCTATTTTAAGACCCATCAACTTGAAATTCGGCATGAGTGTATCTTAGACATTACTTTTCTGAAAAATACATGCATATTGCAAGTGTTGTAAAAAATAATTGATTTATAAGGCTTTTGAAGCGAGCTGGTAGTTTTTTATCTGGGTCAGAGTTAGACCCCTTTCTTTATTTATGGTTTCATTGAAATTAATGTTAAAACGGGCTTGGCCCCTGTGACTGTGATAAACAAAATATTTGATATTTTTAAATATGACTTTGTAAAATTATTTGTTGCGGTTTGTTCAATATTTATGCCAATTTTCACTGATATCCGTAACCTAGATAGAAAACTATCTGGGTTTTCTCAATAATTTCCCAACAACCCTCGTAAAAATCGAACTAAATTGTTAGTAGACCATTTAAAAACATAACAGGGCACATTTTTGTGAGACAAAAAACAAAAACAAAACAAAACAAAAATAAAAACAAAACAAAACAAAAAACAAAACAATTTAATAAAAAATTGCAAAAGATTTTTTTTCCAAATTGTACGAAAGCCCATTGAGCTCATTTTCGTAGGTAAATTTGTTTTTCGCGAATTAGCGCGAAATTTCGCGAATAAACGCGTTACTTTCGCAAAAAAACGCGTCACTTTCGCGATTAAACGCGAAACTTTCGCGAATAAACGCGTTAGTTTCGTTTATTCGCGAAAAACATATTTTTTTACCTACGAAAATGAGCTCAATGGGCTTTCGTAGAATTGAAATATGATACTTATATGGTGATTTTGAATTAAAATCATGTAAGAAATGACAATTTAATCGACTTCGATTTTACGGGGGAATATGTCAAAGTGCGGTGTGTAGTCATTTTTCTTCAATTTTTCATGAGAGAGAAGTACTGCGCAAACTGTAGGGTAAAGGTTATGAACATGTATATTATTTTGAGGTTGATTTATGAAGCAAAACAACTATTAGACTGCTAAACATTTTTTTTTATGATGAAATACCCCAAAAACACAGAGACAGTCTTACTATTTAATTTTTAAAAGGGTATTAAAGCGGATCGGCATGTAAATGATTTGTTACCTGGCTCAAACTCTGTTAACTAATCTATGTAATTTGTTTTAAATAACTTGAGCTGATATAAAACTCAGTACAGTACTGTGATACCCCTACAGATATTTGTGCATGTTAAATAACGTTAAAAAGTGCATTGTAGCATGTTTTAAATATAGCAAGTTTAGCCACTTCTTGTAATAAAATGTGTGTATTAAAGACATAGACCAGTCACCAGCTGTATATTGGGTTTAATCATAATCGGTTTTTCATTGTGTTTTAGTGATTGTGACGTAATATTTAGGATTCGATATTCGTAACAATCACTCCTTTTAGGTGCGCGATATATCTGCGCAAAGCGAATAAGGTCCGTCGTCCTTAAACCACAGGAAACGCTGTTAAAGGATTATCCGTGTCATCATGTACATGTTCTAGGAAGTAAAAGCAGTATTCCTTCAACTCGCGATAGCATGCAACCAAATGGATTTGCTTGTGTATAGCTTTGTCATTGTATTTTTCACTATCAAACACCAGGTGATCGACAGCAGACCTCGTTACTAGTTTCCTTTTAACTCATCCATGGGCCAACGTACCAGCACACATGTTTAATTCTTTGCTGTTGGCGATCATATTTCCTAATTGACGATATGTAGAAAGAAGCCGAGTGAACTAGAAAAAGCTGACAGCTCGTTAAAAACGATTACTGGAGTATAACAACATAAAATAATAATTGATGTCTTCTGGAGTACTTGATTTCATACCTCGTCATGCCTGTACACCCAATTTGAATGAGAGATATCCGTTAGTGCATATGTGTGTACTCTTCCATCACCTTTAAGTTACCGGATGATCAAGACATGGCGGACATTAAGGCTATAAAAGGTAACCATTGTTTACGTTATTGTAACACAACTACATATATTTATCTAACAGCGACGATAACTACATTGGTCCTGTTGAACGTCTTCAGTCTTTCGTCACATCTAACTACGATCCGTGACATTGGTAGGAAAATGAACCATGCAATGGATCAGTTGTACAACCTCAAAAGGACAGCGTATGATGGAGAAGAAACCAGCGGAAAAACAATAACAAAGATAGTGACGACTACAAGTGGAATCGCCATGAGCCAAACATCAAGATATACAACGGAGACGAGCAGAGCCATTACTACAAAGGCATATCCAAAAGAAAGACAGTTAAATTGCACGGCTTGTTTCCAGCATAATTTTACCTTTGTGTTGAATAACAAAAACATGTGCAAACCTACAGAGGAAAGTTCACCGATTGAATTAATTGTGTTGATTAGCTCTGTACACTCAAATTCTGAGAAACGAAAAGCACTGAGGGAAACATGGCTTACCACTACCGATCAAAACAAAAGTAAATTTAGGTACGCGTTTCTGCTTGGTATGAATCCTAATAACAAACTTCAAGTAGCCCTTGAGACGGAGAGTGCAACATACAATGACATTGTACAAGAAGAATTTACAGACACCTACCAAAACCTCACATTGAAAACAATCATGGCTATGAAATGGGCAAGTAGCTTTTGTCAAAATGCAAAGTTTGTTATGAAAACGGACGACGATATGTTTGTTCATCTACCAGCGTTACACAAAGTACTTTTAAAGCATGAAAAGAAACTTCAATATTCAATTGGAGGGCAGTGTAGGATAAACGAAGGACCAATACGTAGCAAAGGCTACAAATGGTATGTTCCCAAAGAACTGTATCCACAATCCAAGTACCCGGGGTTCTGCTCTGGGACGGGGTATGTTACCAGTATGAGTGTGGCTAAACAGATATACAAAGTTTCACAACACGTACCTTTTTTTTACCTAGAAGATGTGTACATTGGTCTCTGTGTTAACCGACTAGGTATGGGTGTAACAAGCTTACCTGGATTTTATGCAGTCAAAGTACCAATTGGTTGTAACTATAAAAATGGAGTGGTAATTACCTCGCATCAACTTGATCCCAAACTTCTTCGTGATGTGTGGAGTTTGAAGTGCAACGCCACAATATTCTGATGTAATGTGCCAATATTTACTGATCTTTTACATATATGATGTATAGTGTAGAAACTTTTGATATGTGACAGTCGTAAATTGACTGGATATTGTTAATAAATTCATCTGCCAAACAACTTTGTATGACACAATAAATTGGTGTAGTTTCTGATTTTTTGTCGGTAGAATTGATCAAAATGTGATTTTGTATAGGTGAAATGAAAAGACACGTATCTTATGTATAACATACATTTATTTTTAAAATGGACAACCAGAATGAATATCTCATATTGTTTTATTAAAGAAATTTTGTATATTTTGAGAAAATTAATTTTATTCTTCTAATTTTCAAAAAAGATAGACAACTTTTTGAATATGTTCATTTTATTGACTATATATAGGCTCCTGAATTTTGTTCATGTCTGCCTCATAATATCAAAAAATTAATGTAGTTAAGATCAATCCGAATTGTTTAAATCATCTCTGTCATGTATGAACTACTTAAGATGCTTAGTCTGATAAAAACGACCCATTCTCTATTCGACATGCCTTGACAAGAAGCGTTTGGAGGTCATCAGTTGACTTTGAACAAATGAAATGTTGACCAATCAACGTTGCACAAACCTATTTTATAAAGCGTTGGAAGAAAGTGAAGCTATTCAATGCAAAAAATGAAATAGTCACTGACAGCTAAGCAAAAAAGTATTGCAACACATAAATTCTCCAGAAACACCCCCCCCCCCCATAAAAAAAATAACCCCAACTGTACGGATATCTACTCGGAACGCAGATTGAAAGCTTGCATGTAAGATAATTTTTGGACAACGCAAAAGTATGAAAACTATTTGCATTCTGACCGACGTGTGTGAGTTTTTAACTTAATTGTTATATAAGAACCCCATTGGAAATACGCTTTTTAACAAGGCTTTCATGGGCTCTCCTTAGGTAATATTCATCATTTGTAAGTCATGAAGTCATGTAATCTACATGTATATAGAAATAATTGAACAAATTGATTCTTATGAAGTTGCAAAGTGCTGAGATATTTGTTTTTCTAATTGTTATATTTTATATGTGAAACCATGGCATTTTGTGATATATTTATGTGAATAAAATGAAATGAAATAAAGAGTGATGTGAAATTTGTCAAATGTTTAACTTTAAGACATTATCTGAACTTAAAACATTTGAACTCAAAACCAATCCTATGTAAAATTCAAAATTGTATACAAAGGTTCCAGCACGCTTAGTAACCAATTTTTCCATTTAAAACTATTTATGTTCAAATACCGGTATAACGAAAACATAATATTTTTAAATGCTATTTAAAAACCATTGTTATACTATTAAACGGTTCATTTGCCCATAAAAAATTTTCAATAATTTAAAAATTCACAATATTTTAGTATGCGATTTTTTTTATTCTGGATAGCTTAAACTTCTGAAATTTGTGGTCAAAAGAGCTTAAAATGGCCATTTTCAAATTTTTTTTTCTTCTGTTACCATGGCAACTCGTCCCCATAGCATCTCTTTAAGGTTGTCTTGTATCTTTATTCACCAAAGAGTTTCAAATACTAAATATGAAGAAAATCGGTGACTATGCATGGCCACCAAATTTTGATATTCATTTAGTATGCGATTTTTTTTATTCTGGATAGCTTAAACTTCTGAAATTTGTGGTCAAAAGAGCTTAAAATGGCCATTTTCAAATTTTTTTTTCTTCTGTTACCATGGCAACTCGTCCCCATAGCATCTCTTTAAGGTTGTCTTGTATCTTTATTCACCAAAGAGTTTCAAATACTAAATATGAAGAAAATCGGTGACTATGCATGGCCACCAAATTTTGATATTCAAAGGGGCTTGATTTGCAATTTTTTAAGCTCTATTAAAGTTCATGAAAATGTTAGATAGAAATAATTTTATATATTAAGAAAACGCAAACATTAGCAATAACATAACTTGTTTCTTGGATGCAAGAAAACTTTGATTTATTTCAACATCGAATTTATTGATTTCAAACAGCGAGATCCTTTACTCAAGTACCGAATTATGTGATTGATTAGCAGCAAATTTTACTGTGGTTATGAATGTGCTAAGTTGGATCGTAGATGACCCCCAGTAGTGCTTGCCAGGACCCACAGACAGTAAAAGAGGGAGTGGGGACTGATTTTTTTTATCCAACTGATAAGATATCGATTGTCTGAAAACTATTGAACCTGGCAAACACACAAATTCTTAAATTCTTTTCACTTAAAATTTCTCTCTTTTTTAACACGCACGTACACACGACATGACTTTTTATTTGGTTATTTAATGCTTTATTCAAATTTATTCACACACTTGGAGAATACAGTGTATTTGTGGAGCAGCTAATCCTTTTATAATGATAATAATAACTAGACACGATCTCGTTGCGAGCAACGAGGAGGTCTTCCGTCCGATTTTTAGAATAAGGAATGACCTTACTCTTGATCTTCGTCAACGAAACTTATGAGTGTAATGGGTGAAAGACTATCTATCTCTTGGTGTCCCTTATTTGAGGAATCAGCTCCTTTTCATTCATTTTAGTTAAAAGGTATTTTTGTGTACCGCTAAGAAGTGTTTAGAAATTGGTTACCGTTTTTGAGATATCTGGGAAAAATCGTTTTGATATCCGGTCTTAAAACTCCTTTTAGGGTCCAGATAACAAACAATATATGGTTGTACATTGTTAAGCACATTATTTTGAGCATGTTTTGTTAAATACTGCTTTCCAGAATTTTCCTCTATTTCGAGATATTGAAGATCAAAGTGTTGGACTTCTGGCCCCTTTAAATCCCTAATTACATAACATAGAAGGAAATGATTACCATGTATAGGTAAATAACCTTAGAATGAACATAACTGGCTCTATAACGTATCATAAAATATTTCACAGTAAAAAGTTATCATTAAAAAGACTTTAGAGCCCCCTCAGCCCCTTATTTGAAGGGCCAGTCCCTTCTCTTGATTTCATAAGAATGTTCTTGTCAATTCAAACAAATTTTGTTCAACAAGTGTTTACAAATTCTGTACCGTTCTAGAGATATCTTGAGAGGGTCGTTTCAGGGGCCGACCCTGTAACTCTTTTTAGGGACCGCATAACAAAGAAATTATGGTTGCAGATTGATAAGCTTAATATTTTAAGCATCTTTTGTTCAATATTGCTTTTCAACACTTTCCTCCATTTTGAAATATTGAGCATCAAAGTTTTGGACTTCTGGCCCCTTAAAATCCCTAATTACGTAATATAGGAGTAAATGATTGCCATGCATAGGTAAATAACCTTAGAATGAACTTAATTGCCTCT
This sequence comes from Magallana angulata, assembly GCF_025612915.1. Lineage (NCBI taxonomy): Eukaryota > Metazoa > Mollusca > Bivalvia > Ostreida > Ostreidae > Magallana > Magallana angulata. The sequence goes on from NC_069117.1 coordinate 10,228,484, forward strand.
ATAACGTATCACAAAATATTTCACAGTAAAAAGTTATCATTAAAAGACTTTAGTGCCCCCTCAGCCCCTTATTTGAAGGGCCAGCCCATTTTTTATGATTTCAAATAAAAGCTCTAATCAATTCAAACACTTTTTATTAAACAAGTGTTTAAAAATTTTGTACCGTTCTCGAGATATCTTGAGAGGGTCGTTTTAGGGGCCGACCCTGTAACTCCTTTAAGGGACTGCATAACAAAGAAATTATGGTTGCAGATTGTTAAGCTCAATATTTTGAGCATCTTTTGTTCAACATTGCTTTTCAAAATTTTCCTACATTTTGAGATATTGAGCATCAAATTTTTGGATTTCTGGTCCCTTAAAATCCCTAATTACGTAACATAGAAGGAAATGATTGCCGTGTGTAGGTTGATAACGTTAGAATAAACATAATTGCTTCTATAACGTATCACAAAATATTTCACAGTGAAAAGTTATCATTAAAAGACTTTAGAGCCCCCTCAGCCCCTTATTTGAAGGGCCAGCCCTTTTTTCTTGATGTACATATGCCACATAAAATCTCTTGACTGTATAAAGATTTTTTGTTCTACATGTTATAACAAAATACAATCGAGGAAAGAGATATTGAAAGAAAACAACTAAAAATCACGACGCTTTTTTAACTGTAATTTTCGAGCTCGGACGAGCATGAAAGTTTCATGTAAATCGGTGGATGTTTTAGAGAAATCGCGTACACAAAATTGGTTGAAAAAAAGAAAGATAATAATAATAGGGAAAAAAGAAACCGAACGAAAACAATAAGGTCTTCTGTTGGAAAACGGAAGACCTTAACTAGACACGATCTCGTTGCGAGCAACGAGGAGGTCTTCCGTCTGATTTTAGAATTTGAGATATATGTTCGATCTTGATTTTGCTATTTAACAGCTAAACATGATTTAGAATAGAAAAACAGGGTCTACATTCTAAGGGCCAGATACTATTTTGTTTCAGGGATAAGAGCTTTGTTCAACAAGTGTTTAGATATTCGTCACCGTTCTTGAGATATCTGAGAAAAGAAAACGTTTAAGGGACCGGTTCCTTATCTCCTTATTGGAGCCGCTGAACCAAATATTGAAGGTTGCATTTTGTAAAGTACATCTTTTTGAGCATCTTTTCAACTCCCTATAGGGGCCGTTTAACGAAATTTTCAAAAATTGCATATTATTTAGTACATCATTCTGAGCATCTTTTCTTCTAAACTGCATTTCAAAATATTTTTCCTTTCTTAGATATTGGTGATCAAAATTCTGGACTTTTGGCCCCTAAAAAACCCTAATAACGTAACACATGATAAAATCATTATATTGCTTGGATATATTACTGTAAGATAAACATATTTGCCTCCATAACCATTCACAAAATATCCCTCAGTAAAGGGCTAAAGATGAAAGACTTCAGAGCCCCTAATGTTGTTATTTCATTAATACAATTAATCATCAGATCTATATCTTTAAAAAAAATAAATTATCTCATGTAACCTGGATTAAAAAATTGAATGAACTTTTCAGTTTCAGTCCATGGATGGTACTTGAATCTGCTTTATCAATAATCGGTTGCGTATCATCATTGTTCGTGGGAGACCAATCTTCGTGGCTTTCGTGGGTAACCCTTGCCTACGAATTTACATCCCCACGAACGTATATGCAAGCATAAGTGTACTATTTATTTACGAAATAGTATTTGTTACCAATGAAATTACGTCCACTAACAAAGAAAATTTTGGTTACCCACAAACATTGACCCCACGAATTAAACTGATTCCACAGTATTTGACCCTTTTAAAACTTACAAGTGTGTCTTGCGAAAAATTTAACCCTGTAAACCCAATTTTCTTTCATGTTTAAAGCAAGGAAGTAATTGACGTTAATGTAAAAAAAAACCCAAAAAAACCGGCCATTAAACAAATGTTCCCCCCCCCCCCCCCCAAAAAAATACATGTATGTCTAATATCCGTGAATTTGGAAATGATCAAGCTATAATTTGCATTACATAAACATTTCGGATACATCTATCTATACAGCTATTCATCTACCGATATCTGTGCACCCATCAGCAGCTTCTATATAACTTGAAGGATATCAAAAGAATATTTAAATCACAACAAAGCTGAGAGTGCAATTGAAGTGTATAAAAGAACATTGAATGGTTTGAATAAAAAAAACCTCACCAACAACTCTGAAAAAATCTAAAAAATAGGGAAAATATTTTTGTTGGGTTGAATTAGCGAGCAAAAACATGACATCAAGTAAAACACGCATTGTCCTTGTTTGCCTGTCGAGTGAAATGAAATAGGATTTTAAAACAATTACTAAAAAAAAGGAAATTTATTTTTTGAGATATAACGACCAAACAATTTTAAGTGTAAAATAAAAAATCAGAAAAACTCTTTTAACCAGACGCTCTTTTTGAGTAAAGCTTTAGGGCGTTGTGTAGACAATCGTCTGGTTGAGCAAGACTAGGTCATAACAACTCCACTGTCAGACACACACGGCGACTTTAAACTTCCATATCGTGTAATAAACCTTCTCTTGCTGCCGGTAAAATGGACAATGGATTCTTTAAAAGGATAACACTTGTATCTAAAGCTCATGTATTTTGATTGAAAATGATACTTCAGTGGGAGTTTTATAGTGTGTATTAGTTTTGTACATTTGAATTAACCAATTTAGAAGACAAACTCGACAATGTATATAATTTTGGTTCCGGTAATTAATCATACACAAATTGTATCCGCATCAATTAGCAATGTATGTCTGTAACCTTGAATGTAACTGCTTATCGAACAATGGCGGATACTATTGTATATTAGCAGGTAGCCGGTAGCCGTTATTTACGTTTTCGTAAAACAACTACCATTATTTTCGTAATGACACTTCCTACTGGCTCTTTTGGACGTCTTCTGTGGTGGCATGTTTCTGCCCCCTACATGCAAGATAAATTATGTCAACATGTAAGAACATTATGTCATTTTACTCATATAAAAATCAGATTCTCTATTCTCTAAAAAAGATGTGTGACTTGATTGTCAACATATCTTGCATGTAGACATAAATGCTTGCATGTTGAAATGGTTTTCTTGCATGTTGACATAATTTATCTTGCATATAGTGGGCAGATATATATGCTACCATAGTCTTCAGTTTATTGTCACTTCTAATAATTTTTTAAGATCACAGATTTGTAAAAAATGTGAATCAATTAGTTTCTCGAATTACGAGACGTACGGTTACAACCTCAATAGGAAAGAGTACTTCCGGAATGTACAACCGAAGGGCATATGAAAAAGTACAGCTCTTCTTTAACCAATCATAACAGATTATGAAAAAAGCGGATGTGGCTATATTCTGGCAACATCTTTAATTTCAAACATTTACTTACTTTGCTGTTCACCTAAAATAAAGTTCAGAACACAAATATTGAGAGATAAACAAAATCAGCCAGTATTTTATTCTTTAGAATTAAAATAATGTCACCATGCAATATCAGAAATAATAAACAAGTTGTCGATAACAAGTTCAAGATGCTGCACCTCTGTATTCAATCTACACGCATTTGCTGAATTAGCCCGAATTTGCCGAACTATTGTACGTTGGCTTTAAGCGAAGCGGTCGCAAACGTTTAAGGGGGACGTGCGGCCATCTTGTACATTTGAGGATAAAAATGTTCACATTTCTTGACCTGGCTCGTTTCTGCCTGAAACTGACCAAAACTGTTGCCAAAAGATACAAAAGCAATAGATTTGATATTTTACATGTTGTTTTGTATGCAAATTATGCATACAAGAACAGGACAATGTCTTTTTAATCACTTAAAACAGCTGTCGAATTGCACAGCTACAGGCTTAACTTGAAGATTTAGAAATCTTAAAAAATATGAAGGGGGTTCACTGGTGTTCTCTCTACAACCATTTGTTGAGAAAAAGTTTGAATCTTGCACATTGATGTAACTTTGCCTTAAAATAGGGTATCCTATTCTTATCAGTCGGCATGAGATCTATTTTTAGAACAAGAAAAATCCAGTCTTTACTTAGAACTCCTGTGTCAATGGAGATAGAATAACGTTATTTTTTCTTAGAAAATAAATAAATGTCCACAATCCGTGTTGAATTTGATATACATTTCTAAACCTGTCTCATGTTTGTTTTTGGTTTTTTCCCAGTTCTATAAGTAAAGATTTATGTAAATTCTTTTTAGAAATGGGGTAGGGATCCTAAAAAGTCTTTAATTTAAAAAAAGTATACAAAATATTTCAATGGAAATCTTAAATGTACCTCCAAAGACACAAATATATCTTGTGGGAATTGATAGTTTTTGAGGCCCATTTTAAGAAAAGGGTACACTACTTCGGGATAAAGTTACAACTTAAATAAGCAAATTTAGACCTGTTTCTCAACAAATGGTTGTAGAGAGAACACCAATAAATTCCCTTCATATTATTTCAGATTGTTTAATCTTCAAAATAAGTTTGTAGCTGTGCAGTCCGACAGCTGTTCTTAGAGATTATAAAGGCATTGTCCTGTTCTTGTATACATACTTTTCAAACAAAATGACATGTATGAGTTCATATTTATTGTTTTTGTACATTTTGGCAACAGTTTTGGTCAGTTTCGGACAGAAGCAGGTCAGTTCAAGAAATGTTTACATTTTTATTCCAAGATGTACAACGTTGCCGCTCATCCCCCTTAAAAATATCAGGAATCAAAAAATGAAATGACATCTAGACGAAAATAGCATAGTTGAAAGTAAAAAAATAAAAAAATAAAAAATAACTTTTGTCAAACCATAAGAATACTAACATCAAATAAATAGGACAATGCATAATTTACAGAATATGCACATAAAAATAAGAAATGAATGTATAAAATCAAACGACCACGAAAGGAATATTACACAACGGCAACGAGTTTCAGGTGTGCAATCGGATGTAACGAAATCAAAGAGTTTATATAGCGGTACCCGACCTTGGTGACAGTGCCTATCTACGAACGGTGTTCAGCTTTACCACAATATTTTAAGTACTACTGCTATAAGTACCATTTTTTAAAAAATTTATTGTGAATATTCACAATTAATGAATTCCATCAATACTGATAAAGGTTCATTTGATGTGTTTTAAGGGGAATATGCGGGCATCTAATACATCTAAGGATGAAAATGTAAACATTTCTTGAACTGGCTTGTTTTTGCCTGAAACTGACCAAAACTGTTGCCAAAAGATAAAATAGCAATAAATATGAGGTTCTATACGGTGTTCTGTATGCAAAGTATGCACACAAGAACAGAACAATGTCTTTCCTCATATCGTTAAACTGCGCAGCTACAGACTAAAATTAAAGATTTAAAAATACAAGTTTAGCTTTTTAAAAAAAGCTTACCGGCTTTAGAGCAAATTCTTAACAGCAATAAATTATCAAAGAAAATTTAATTCTTTTTCTACATAATGTCGCCTTCCTCTTCATGTGGATTTTATATGTTCCGTAAGCGTGCGGGCCTGAAATTGAGAAATGAGTACCACGTGCTTCTTAATTAGTTGAGATCGACTATAGTAGAGAAAAAGAGGCCGTAGGGAATGTCGTATTATTTTTTAAAAATTAAAGTTAATACCACGGCAATCAGCATCTTGTTTTACTGATATTAGTTTTACCGTATCTAATGCGCAAACTTGTTTACTGATATTAGCCATACCTTATCAAAATTTACTATTTTTGTATTTGCATAATTAATACAAAAAAGAACAAAAAAATTCAAAAGATATTGTAGAATATTGCTTTCAACAAGTTATACTGAAAGACTAAATCCTGAATTTCATTCATAGCAACTTTTATAGGTTTTTCGTTTTCTTACTTTTTAAGATATTAAATCTACGAATATTGGTAAGTCTTACGGAGAAAAGATCATCAGAAAATTATCTACCTTGCACCGAATGGTATTTTCAATCAATGAAATAAATGTAAATTTTCACATCATGTATATTCTACCAATCACAAAAGAGAGGAAGTGCACATCCCGGAGAATGTATATTATTTCAACTCTCTAAAACGTCTTCCAAGGAAGACGGTAATGAAAAATATATTTGGCGTCCCCTCTTTTTGCTAAGAATAAGGACTAAGCTTGCTTATTTAACTTGTAAATTTGTCTCATAATAGGGTATTCTATTCCTAAATGGGTCTTAGAAACTATCAATTGTCACGAGGTACATATGTCTGTGTTTATGGAGATACATTAAAGATATAATAATTTCATTAATAAATAGATGTATTTCTTTTATTTAAGACAATTACTTCTTTGGACCTCTATTCCACTTCTTAAAAGAATTTACTTTCATTTATACTTAGAGAAATGAAAGAAAAAAAACCCATAATTAAACTAGGGACTGGCACAGAGATGTCTGTAACATTCAACACAGAGAGGTTTGAATTGACATTTATTTTTCTGAATGAAAATAGGAGGTTAGTGTGCCCCATAGATACAGGAATATAAACTGAATTTTTCTTGATCTAAAAATAGATCCCATCCCAACTGACAAAAATAAGGTACCCTTAAATTGTTTGAGGCAAAGTTTCAACATTAATGTGCAAGATTCAGACTTTTTCTCATCAAACGGTTGTTAAGAAGAAACCAATGAACCACTTTTATTTCTTTTTAGATATTTAAATCTTCAAAAATAAGTTCTAAGAGATTAAAAAGACATTGTTCTGTTCTTGTTTGCATAATTTGCATACAAAACAACATGTAGAACCTCATAAATATTGCTTTTTTATCTTTTGGCAACAGCTTTGGTCAGTTTCAAACAGAAACAAGCCAGTTTTTATTCTTATCCTCAAACGTATAAGATGGCTGCATATCCCCCTTAAAGCTGGTTCTTGGTCTGGAAGATGTCTATCTTGTTGGAGATGGCTTATATTAGATTCCAAAATTCAGTATCACACAGAAGGACCTCATGCCCATTTCTCTATAAAAAAAAAACCTGAATGACTTTGGTGTTTGTCCCTACCCCTGTTGATCATTTGTCTAGTTGGATTTGCATATGTAGAATTCACTAGATGAGTAAATAATGTCAAACTCTCCAAAGGATGATTCAGTTTAACCCAGGTTATCAAATTTTATTTGGCTCTCTATTTTGGCGCCATTGTTTGTCTGTCAATTCTATGGCTATACAAATGCTTTCTTTCGAACTACTGTAGAATTTTTATTGATTTTCCAAAATTATACCAATGAGCTAATACCTTTATTACAAATAGTGAACTAAGGTAAGGTTTATTATTTTCAGTGTAAGTGTTTATATCTATAGTGCTTAAGAAAATAGGACGCCCCTACCGATTATTATTATGAAATTTATCTGGTCTTTAAATATGTTACATTTCCAGATTGTGCAAAACATTCTTAAGTAAGATTATTCATTTTGACCCGTTTGTTTTAATCGCTTTTTAATCTTAATTATTCTGTTTAAGTTTATCAAAACTTTTTTCTCTTTTCAGAGAAAATCTCATTTTATTTTTATTGTATTTCTAAAAGTCACGTTGGTATTTGCTTTTGCATGTTATCGTCAATAATCCATCTACAGTTTCTATGCTTAGTCTCCCTTGAACAGCCCCATATATGACATTTCCAATTTTAGCGCTCGGAATATTTCAAATATTAAATGTTATTGAAGACCAACTTGATGAGATTGTTCTTCATCAATCTAATGTTGTATTAAAGATGACAATTTAGTGCTGCAAACGTGAAAGTAAAATACGTTGGCTTTTGTTGTTAAAAAGTCGGTAACAAAGAAAAAGGAAATTACTCCACACCTGTATCGACGTAAATATCCTTTCTGTTGTCCAATTGCAACTTTGGCGTCTACATAAAATGAGAATACAATCGACGGAATCTCTATGCCACCTGCCTTTATTCTTTTACCTATTTTTTTTTTTATTTTAAAATACATTCTAGACTCATTTCTGTACTATGTCACTGAGTTAGGGGATAGATAGGAAAGGATGAGGGGGAGGAAAAGATCATGACCAGCTGCCCCCACCCATGACCAGCTGCCACCACCCAGAGTCCCTAGAACATGACCAGCTGCCTCCACCCAGAGTCCCTAGAACATGACCAGTGTTCCACCCAGAGTCCCTAGAACATGACTAGTGCTCCACCCAGAGTCCCTTGAACATGACCAGTGCTCCACCCAGAGTCCCTAGAACATGACCAGCTGCCCCCACCCAGAGTCCCTAGAACATGACCAGCTTCCCCCACCCAGAGTTCCTAGAACATGACCAGCTTCCCCCACCCCGAGTCCCTAGAACATGACCAGCTGCCCCCCCCCCCCCCCCCGAGTCCCTAGAACATGACCAGCTGTCTCCAACCAGAGTCCCTGGAACATGACAAGTGCTCCGCCCAGAGTCCCTAGAACATGACCAGCTGCCTCCACCGAGTTTCTAGAACATGACCAGCTGCCCCCACCCAGAGTCCCTGGAACATGACCAGTGCCTCCACCCGGAGTCTCTAACTATCTGGCTTTGTGTGTAGAATCGCTTAACATCAGATAAATTTATCTGAAGAACGTGATCCTCATAGATAAGATCCTCTGTTGAAATCTATGTAACATTTTTAATAGTCTTTTATTGTCATATCATTTTTGACATTAAATATATAAAAATAAAACACACAAATTAAATGCAAACAATAATGTAAATAACTTCATCAAATCTAAAAGTTATTTTTTTTTCAAATATATGTCTGTAACAATTAGAGCACATAAAAAAAATCGAATCACTTTTATGTAAATCAAGCTTCGTGTAGGCGTTAGAGAGATTTTAATGAAATGATAAATAATGGTAAAATTATGAAACATCGTTTAAAATTATTTACGTTTGGCGAAAGTAGACATAGGAAACTAATTTGTAACAAACCAACTCATATCTATTAGTAAAAATTGTGACTAACATGAAGACAACAAAATGTTTAAAAAAACTGACCTGTTATGACAGCAAAGAGATAAAATAACACCAAATATATAACTATACAGCAAGATATAAAACTACACACTCTGAGGAAGTATAGAGAATAATGAGGGAGACACTATTTATATGTTCTCCCATGGCCTTGTATTCAGTGAATGATTTGAAATGTCTCAAAATAAGTTATGTCAAATTGTAAAGGAAAAGAAATTCAAATAATACAAAATTCACATACACTTCGTATAAGGGATTTGGTAGGTTCTTTTGTATAAGTGATTCACTTACACTGTTAATAATAAAGAATATATATACATGTAACAAAGCGCAACAATTACACCATTTGGCGCGCAACATTATCGTCAGCATTATTCTGGGTCACAGCGTACGTTTAACAAACGTCGTGCGTCTCAGAAACATTGATACTGCAGTTAGAACTACTCTTCAGGATCTCCTTACTGAAGTCAGTCAGATGCTTGTAAATTCTAATGAACGAGTGTCTGTCTTTAGGGTCAGTTTTCCAGCAACTTAACATTATGTGGTAGACGATATACGGACATTCTTCCGGTCGTTGCAAAAGTATGCCTTCGTCCAGGAACCGGACAACCTGAATGCAAGTACATACTTATATCAGTACATAATATCAGTGTACAGAAGCACATAACTTCAAAAGTATGTTTCTAAATAAATGTTATATTTCTTTAGATAATTACGGTGTGTTTTAGACTAACAATAATGTCGCTTTGTTCTCACCAAATTAAAGAGGTTCACGTTTAAACATTTGAATTTGAATTGTAGACAAATATAAGTAAAATTCAACATAAATATAGCCTTTTTATCAGAAAAAAGATTATAACATTTATGGCTACCTGAATGAAGTAACTGAAGAGTTCAAAATAGTATTATCGCTAGACCATAATCATACTGTTTATAATTTATATCAAATCAAACATATGTCAAAGATATCATGGAATGTATGAACAGGATATAGGACAATGGGAATCGTTTTATCTTTATATACCTACGGAGTAGGACTCCAGTATCACTTAATTTAATACGCTTACCTCCTCGTTGGAGTGTCCATAATATGGCTGTCTACCATAACTATATATCTCCCAAAGAACCACTCCAAACGCCCAGATATCCGACTCGTTGGTGAAGCAGCCATATTTGACACTTTCGGGTGACATCCAACGAACTGGAAGCATTCTTGAACCCCCGATCTTTAATTACAAATTAAAGAATACCAAATGGTTTGCTTTCTTATGCGATTTAAACATGTTCCATACGTTATTAATAATTATAATAGTCTATGATTTAAATAATTACCTTGTAATAGTCGTGCGTGTAGACATCTCGCGCCATTCCAAAATCGGATATTTTCACAATTAAACCATCCCCAACAAGACAATTTCTTGTGGCTAAATCTCTGTGCACAAAATGTTGGGACGTCAGATACTTCATCCCATTGGCTATTTGCAGGGCTACGTCTATGAGGTCATTCTATAAGCCAGAAAACATTGAAATATAAATAATTATATTATGATTATATAATCAGAGCCCCCTCCCCGAAAAATAAACCCAAAACAAAAAAAGATCTTTAATAGTTTTTATTATTCACAAATATATGTATACAGATGCCGTAAAGGATAAGTTAATTTCTGTTTCTTACCGTTTGTTTGAACTCTTCATTATATCATAAGACGTACGAGCATATTGATAATGAACTATATCTGGTTTTGTAATTGTAGTATTTTATATCAAACTTAGTACGGTCCCAAAGACGGATGGCCTCTTAAGTCTTTGACAAAATCCATTTTATATCATTTTTTGTATAGATATAGTTATGTTGAAAGTACTAACAAATCTTTGAAAATAGGTCACTGAAGCGTTGAAGCGAGGGGCTGTGTTAAACATAGTTTGGACCGGAAGTATTTGAAAAGCATCACCCGTTTGATATAACAAAGGTTTGAGATAAATTACTAAGTGAAATATTATGGGGAAATTTCCTCCATCTTATGCTATATATATATATATATATATATATATATATATATATATATATATATATATATATATATATATATATATATATATATATATATATATATATATATTTATATATAAAATCAATATATTGTCTTGTTTATGATCTTTAGTATTTAACAGGACTTGTACGTCTTTTATTTAAAACTTTCATATCAAATGAAATGCAAATGTTCAAATATTCACGTTAATATAAGTACATTGTTTTAGTAACAATTTTTTTATAACATGCCAAAAATTACAAGCTAACGTTTTATCAAGAGCAAGTTTTTGCCCCGTTTACTCAGAATTCGTAAGATAGAAATGTATAAAATGATTTTGAGATGCAACTCAAACTTTACATGGTCTCCCCACGTAGTGACACCCTCACATATTAGCTATTCATTCAGATCCAAGATCTTTCTGATGTTGTTTTTTGTTTACCTTGCGATTAACGAATTTTAAAAGAAGTGTCATGCTGTAAATTTTGAATTTACAAGTTGTCATGTAAAATTTTGTATTTACTGCCACCCGGTAAATTAAAACAAGAGGCCCATGGGCCACATCGCTCACCTGAACAGCAGTTCCTTGTAACATTCTATTTCGTAGCATATGCTTTTTCTATTTTAAACATTGAACCCCTTTCTGGGGCCCCAGTATTGGTCCGAGGTTTATGGTTGGCTTTAACAACATAAATAGTAACATAGGAATGAAAATGTGTAGCACGTACACAGCCTGAAAAACTGATCGTAGAAGAGTTCCACATCAAAAGGAATACCTCTGTGTCTGACTGTACAGAACAACATCAAGAAAGATAACTCTTGGTTCCACTACATTAGAGTTTACACAATTTGAGGATCCTTGCATAGTAATCTCACAAACTGTAGCATTATTATAGTTCTCGAGAAAAACTTTTTAAAAACATTTTCAATATATCTTTCTATGTTAAACTTTGAACCCCTCTTGGGGCCCTAGTATTAGTCCAGTGCCAAAGCTTTATTTATTTGGAATCTACATTATTTAAGGATGCTTGCATAGTAATCTCACAAGCTGAAGCATTATAGTCCCCTAGAAAAAGATTTTTAAACATTTTCCCTCTATATTTCTATGGTAAACTGTGAACACCTCTTGGAGCCCCAGTATTAGATCGAGGGTCACGGCTTTATAATTTTGAATCTACACTATTTGAGGATTTTCCATATTTACTTCTACATTTAACTTTTAACCCATCTTGGGTCCCCAGTATTAGTCCAGGGGTCACTATTTTAAACCTATCGAACCTACATTATCCAAGGTTGTATGCATGATAGTAATCTCACAAATTGAAGCATTGTAGTTCTCAAGAAGAATTTTTTTGTTATAATAAACTTTGACCCCCCTCTTGGGGCCCCAGTATTGGTCCAGGGGTCACGATTTTACCTATTAAGATTCTACATAAGCCAAGGATGCATGCATAGTAGTTCCAAAAACTATAACATTGTAGTTCTAGAGAAGAACATTTTTAAACGTTTCCTTTATATTTTTCAAAATGTTTCAATTTTGAACCCCTCTTGGTGCCCCATCATTTGTCCGGGAGTCACGATTTTTACAAATTAGAATCTACATTATTTAAGGATGTACATGTATGCATAGTAATATCCCAAACTGTTGCATTATAGTTCATGAGAAGAAGATTTTAAAACATATTCCTTTATACGTTAAAATTTAAACCCCTCCTGGGGCCCCACTTTTAGTCCGGGGTCACGATTTTTACAATTTAGAATCTTCACTATATATACAACCGTTCGTGTAAATTTTGGCATTTTTGGTGCAGTAGTTCTTGAGAAGAAAATTTTTAAACATTTTTCCTATGTAGTTCTACGTTAAACTTTGAACCCCGCCTGGGGCTCCACTTTTGGTCCGAGGGTCTACAATTTAGTATCTTCACTATACATATCAAAGGCCGGAACGCCCACAAGGGCCTCGGGCTGACATTTTCTTAAAAACAGGTATCATTAATTTAAATTTCTGTACCAATAGTCGTATATCAAATAATATCAGAATAAAAATATTTTGTGCAACTAAATTCGTACATAATATAGTATTTATTGCCAAGCAGACAGCATACAAATACACATAAAACATGGGTTCATCAACATGAGTTCACAATAGCCCTAGCCATGCACCGGGTCACATCCGTCCTCGATCAGGGAGCCCGCGATCGCGAGATAGAGATCTTTGCACGCGCTGTCTGAGTTAGGTCGTACGTACAATAAGTCCATAAATACCACAATATGCTACTATATTTTTAAATATGAAATTTTAACATCACTATGTGATTGTTTACTCAGTATATTTCCTTATAAAATATGTAGTGATGCATTTGTAATACAATGAATCATAACTCATCATGGTTACAAAAATCGAAGAAATTTCAAAGTTCAAAAATAAATTATCTTCTTTCTGCTTTAAACACTCTGAGAACAAATTTCATGGGTTCATCATTTGTATACGACGGTAACACATTAACAGTGTTTCCCTAATTATAATAAAACATACTTTTTAAAATTTAATTCCCGTGTGAAACAAGATTATCTATGGTATGGTTGTTTACAAATGAATCCACACCACATGCGTTGATTTGCCGTATCTATAATGCTCAACCAAACTAGCTGCAATATTGCAACAAAATCACAAGATAAACTTATCGCTTACATTTATTTTGGAGACCGTGCCCGATAACAAATAAATTTACATATTAATTTTTATTTTTATCGGGCACGGTATCCAAATAAAATGTAAGCGATAAACTAAAATAATATTTAGTGAATTTTTACACCTTATCGTATTCATCCGTCATTTCTTGATTTAACAACCTTATATACTTATGCAATGAGTTGTCAATAATCAGGGAGATACAGTTGGGTTTTTAGGTGCACAATTAATTTGAATATATGGAACAAAAGTCATGTAAACATTTTTCCTATGTATTTCTATGTTAAAATTTAAACCCCGCCTGGGGCCCCAGTTTTGGTCCGGGGGGGGGGGGGGGGGGGGCACGATTTTTACAATTTAGAATCTTCACTATATATACAAGCTTTTGTGTTACTATTGGCATTTCTGTTGCAGTGGTTCCTGAGAAAAAGATTTTTTAAAAATTTTTCCTATGTATTTCTATGTAAACTTTGAACCCCGCCTGGGGCCCCAGTTTTGGTCGGAGGACCACGATTTTTACAATTTATAATCTTCACAATATAGACAAGCATTTATGTAAAAATTGGCTTTTCTGGTGCAGTGGTTCTTGAGAAGAAGATTTTTAAACACACGCACCCTATACTTACTGTTTCGCAATTATCTCCCCCTTTGAAAAGGGTGTGCCCTTTATTTTCACAATTTATAATTCCCTATCCATAAGGATGCTTTGTACCAAATTTGGCCCAGTGGTTCTTGAGAAGAAGTCGAAAATGTGAAAAGTTTACAGACGGACGGATAGACGGACGGACGGACGACGGACAACGGGTGATCAGAAAAGCTCACTTGAACCTTCGGTTCAGGTGAGCTAAAAATCACAACATGACAAAAGGACCATATTTCAACGTCAAAATATAGAAAGCCCTAACTTTACCGAATTACTTGATTTATAAATTGTACAGTATGCATTTGGTTAAATATTGTCGTGAATTACAGTAACATTGAAAAATGACGAGCTATGATGGGGATTAAATAAAATCTTTAAGTAGGCGAATAGTAGTCGTTCTCACATCCTGTTTGTCATGGAAAATAAGAAAAGTGGATAAATTCCTTTTATGGGAATTCTAGAAGAGAAACAAGTGATAATGAGCACTTAGAGTCTTAAGTAAAGTGTTAATTGATTCCACAAACCATACTACCCATCCTAAAGGGTAGTGAAAATCAATTTAAAAGGATCGACAGGCACATTTTACCTAGTGACTTGGGTATTTTTATAAACTTTACATGGGAATTAATTCCAGATACATGTACTGTCTTAAAATTCGTTGACCTTTGCCAGTCTATCGCACTAGTCATTTTTATGGAAACGTGCAACTCTATATGTGTAATTGTCCTACTAAATTCAACTTGTGTGGGAATTCTTTAACACGTCATGTTCTTTTAAGGTCAATGTAGAGGCCAAAAGTCTTGTAATGAACAGACATTTCAAATCGTTCAGTTATCAAATTTGGCTTGTCTAATTTCGATAAATTAAATAGTTTTTATTTATTTAAAACGATTTTCTATAGTTTAACAGGGTATTATTAGAAGAGCCTTTTTTTTACTGTAACCTAACAAAAGGACCATACCGGTATATGATTAAGAGAATATTTGGCCACAATAAATCAACAATTAAATTGCTTGAGTTTATGTTGATGTCATTTGATATGATTCAAATTCATTTAGCGTACCTATTGACACTTATTTACACTGTATGACGACAGAAATGACACCGTTTTTTTAAATTCAGTCGATGTTTTATTGTGTTTAATCAATGGAAAGCAAATCGCAGTTTTAGACAAGGGATGTTTTTCTGCAAAAAAACAAGTCTTGAATAGAATTTGAATGAAAAAATCTTTTTCAAGCCTACGCGCATTTTCTTGGAAGAGGGATCAAAGTAATTATGTCACAGTTTATAAACTGACAGCATACTTTAGATTTTGAATTCAGATAAGGGTATCTAAACTTTTGAAATACCTTTTGCAGCTTGAAGTCATTTTCGTTTTTCCGCATCACCGGGTCATTTCTGCGAAGAAGTTCTGCTAGGTCACCATGGATCATGTACTCAAAGATCATGTAGGGAGAATCTCCAACATCTGGTATATAATGAAAATAACTATTGGTTTGACAAGTTACATGTATATTCTAATGGTACATATTTAACAAAGTGAAATTATTGGAAAATCCTTTTACCTTTTGTAATTACACCAAGAAGACTCAGGATATTATCATGGCTGAAGTTGCTCATGATTTCCACTTCTCTTTCAAAATCTTCCTTAACTTCATTCGACACACCCTCTTTCAATATTTTTATAGCAACGTTTGTAGCATCCGGACTATCTGGGGTGTAATATAAACCTGCAGAAAAATTTAAAATATCATATTTTAAACGAACTCTTAAGTTTTAATTTATTTGTATGTTCTCATGAGCTTTAGCCACATTATCCTGATTTAAAAATCGTGTTGTATTGATTCTTTTGTCAATCCTTATGTAAAGTTTTCATCATAAAAAATCTCCAATGAAATGCGTCTTACAAAATGAGAAAGAAAACCTTTAACATTGGCATATCATTTACTGCCATGTGTTATGATAAAACTCGCAATAAGTAGTTATACTTTACATGAAGATGAACATTTGGTAATTTCAAAAAGCTTATACCCTTATACACGTGACCAAAGGCCCCTTCCCCTACGGTTTCAATAATCTTCACCCTCTCGTATGGAATCTCCTTAATTGAAATTTTCTTCTCCTCGGACTTGTCTTGTGACGTCATAAAATATGTTGGATTTTTGTTCACAAAGTTCATTCTATCTAATAACTGAATGTCTTCATTGTTCCGGATTATGACGTCTTTTCTCTTTTTCTTTCTTTGACAAAGTTGTGTTTTTCGCGCGAAAACGAGAATAAGTATTGTGAGAAGAGTAACAATGAAAGATACGGGGATAAAGATTTGGAGAAGAGTCTGTGTCTCTTCAGCTGATAGTACAAGGTTGTTCTGGGTCTGAAAAAATGAAAAATGACATAATATCATATTTATTCAATTTCGTATCAACTTCATTTTTATCCTTTTCTTATGTAGATTCACACTTGATTCAGTAACAATTATATGTAAATAAACTGACATACATAGGCTTTTGAATAACTGTCAAACTCATCTCATCAAATTTAAAACTATGACAATTAAAATTTTTCAAGATCCATGTATATTTCAATTCTATTGATTTCAAAACTTTAAATGTAAAATAAGAATAAGAACACTTTTGCTACCGCCATCGAAAGAAAGAAATAATAAAAATATAAAAAATGTACAAACTCTGTTTGAGTTGGTGGTGACATTGTTGCCAACAGAAACGAAGAATCCGGAATCTCTGACCTTTTGTGATGATATGGTAGCAGCTGCAAGTCAACGAGCATCTAATTATATCAATACAAATCTTAATAAAAGAAGACATAATAAATACATCCCTTTCCTTCTGATGCTGGAGCCAGCATGACATATTTTACAATTAAGATTTCTGGCTATTTTAAATTGATTCTCATTGAATCGAAGGAGCGTTCGAAACAAAAGATGTATGAGAAAAACAAAAACAATAGAAGATAAAGTAAGAGAAGTGAGCCATACGAGTTTCACAGGACCCATCCTTGTCAGTCTCCTTCAAAATGGACACACAGAAGCACGTTTTGTACCCCCGGCCGGCATGGTCCGCGCAGTGAACGTCCTCTTGTATACCCCTTGATGAACTGTTGTGTACTTCGCAATCCGCAGTCGTGAAGCACTTTCGGAAGTTTCCTGAGAACATTTTGAAATTTAAAAAATATGAAATTTAAATGATCTTTTTTTAAAAAAAAGGATGCAATCAGTTTCTATGACAATAAATACATGTCAGTTTTATGCCTATCATGAATTTTAAGATAGACCTTCAATTGAGACGTCCATACTTCTTTTATTCGTCATCTTTCTTGAACATACTGTACTTAAATGAGTGCCGGATTACATGCACAAGTCCATGACTTATTCATTTCGAACTTGTCTAACGCGTGGGAGAGTAAGCTTCAGCAAATAGTCTGCTTGGTTTGAATATGGTCGTGATTTAATTAACAAAAGGATGTTCACTCCTTAATGCTGGATCGTTTCAACCACAATAGAATCAATATTTCAATATGTTAAGAGATCTATCCTAGTTGTCATCACTTCTATTAATCAGTGTTATGTGTAGTTACTAAATAGATGTGAATGTTATTGACATTTAATTCTCTCACCTACAATTATATTCTTATACATGTACATAACCCGAGCTGAAATGATAGTTTGACTCTGTTTTTAATTTTATTACTATTGCTAAAATTTTAATGGAACCCGTCTTCGAACTTTTTCTTGCGCGGTCATGTACCATGGTATTTTTGTCAACCTAATCACTTGGAACATATTTTGTGTACAGCCCGTAAATAATCGTTTAATTATCCGGAAAGTCTAAAAACGGCTCTGTCAAAAGCAAATTTATTTTCGCGCAGCGATTTCCCTGCTAATCACATAAAATGGAATCATGGGTAATCATCAATGAAAACGTTACTTTGAACAACCAGCACAGTATGTCCAAACGTGTAAAAAAAATCGATAACCATTCAACAAATTGTATTTAATGACAGTTCTTAATTCTTTAGTCCGAAACGAGTCCGCTAATACAGACTTAATTCCCTTTATCCTTTTCTCATTTCCTGTCGAAAAGCCTACCATTAACCTGAATAGCTGTACACTATTCACTGTGAAATTTAAACCAACATATTGATGCTGATATTCATATATTGTTCAAGACTAGCTATTCCTATGATTCAAAACTAATATTTTGATTGTATAAAATGATCAAAACAAAATCTGCGAAATAAATCATCAAGGTTTTATCGTCCGATTCATCACTATGAGACAATCTTATGCTTATTAGACAAGAAAGAATACTTATAAAACAATTCAGATACTTATATTAAGTCAATCCAAAACTGTTTATGTTTCACTCACAAGACAGGCCAACACTTGTAATATTTTACCGATTAGATAAGCTTAAACTTAAAAATGTTTCAATGATTTAATAAGACAAGCCAAAACTTTGTTAAGTTACACTGATGACAAACCAAAACTGTTATGTTTCGCTGATTATCCAAAACTATTTAATGTTTCACTGATAAGACAAGCCAAAACTTTGTGATGTTACAATCAATGTTATTTTGATGACTAACCAAACCTTTGTAATATTTCTCAGATAAGATAAGCACAAACTTTGTAGTGTTCATTTATAAGGCAAGCCAAAACCAAAATGTTGCTTTTAAAAGACAAGCAAAAATTTTAATTGTGTCACCTAATGCACAGGCAAGAACACTCTACAAAAAAGGTATTCGAGATTGCGTCAGCATCAGTCATTCTCAGTGACACAATCCCTACAGTGTACCAAGACAAACACTGTAGATCTTGGGCCTAAATTATTTCATCTTTTTGCCCTCAAAAACAAATTCTGACCGGCTGGTTTATCATTTGTCTCCACGACAACCGACATAAAGTAAGATGGAATCTTAAATCTTATGTCGATGCACAAATAAGAGTTATCAAACCTTGGTAGGTAAGTTAACGTACATCATTCTATAGAATACAGTATTAATCGCGGTCTATTATTTGTATACTTAGTCTAGTAAATAATGTATAAAACAAATCTGTCTTAAAATATGTATGTTTACTCACATGATGTGAGTTTTATCAACAAAGTGATAATTACATTACTGTTACCATGGAAAGTAGAATATGAATCCAAGAAGCATGTATGTGCTAATCGATTCTTAATGAAAAATGAATGCAATTGAAAATAAAATGATGAAGGAGATCGGTAACCATGGAAATAAGTTTTATTTTTTACGATTTTTTGATGAATTTGTTATCATTGAACAAAGAGAAACGTACAGTTATCTAAAATTGAATGTCATTTGATATTTCAATGAAATAATTAAATGATTTAGAAATCAAGTTATTATGGAAATCATTTTTCTATGATATTAAGCTTAAACCACGTTCACTGAAAGAAAAATAAATGTCTGCCTCCGATTGCTTTCTAAAGCACATTTAAAGCATTTATGTTGACGATAAAGTTAAGATTAGTAGTAATTTGTTACCCAGCATATATTTTATTTTATTTTCCAAGTTAATGTAGTTGCAAATTAATTTTACTATTAATAATGTAGAATCATCAACTTAAGGGGTATATAAGTGATATTATTGTTTTGTGTTGAACATTTCATGCATTGAAACCATATAATGTTTCTGTGATTTTAATTACAAACACAATCTGAGAAGACACAGCACAGTTACACCTAATGCCCGTCCAAAGCACCATTCATTGCGTGTCAAATGTTAATCCTAAACTCAGATCTCTGTCGTTCTAATCAGTTAATCAGTCCAATGTCACGAGAATGATAGAGAGGTTTCCAAGAGGTATCGATTATCTCTTATGAGATTCTGGAAAGAGGCAAATCCTTCTAGTATCTTGCTTTCTTGGTTTTTGCTTTTTATCTGTGGCCTTTAAATGTCCGCCCAGAAAGGTAGAATAGTATGACAGGTTCATCCTAATGTATTTTGGGAAGGGGGGTTATCATTTAAAATATCAACGTCCATTATTTAGACTTCAAATAAAATGAGAGGCCCAGGAACCACATTGCTCACAACATTATATAGGGAAACTTGTCCATTATAGCTTGTCATACCAAATAATTTTTAAAATATTAAAACTATACATTACTGAAACTACTTAATAATAATTTTACAAGTAATTACATGTTTATCCGAAACCAAAATATATTAGCAAAACACTTTGGAGTTTTTAAAATATATTTATTGATTATATTGAATAGTCGACTTCATTTTAAGGTAGTGTGTTTGTCGAAAAACTTTTTGGATTTTTTGGAGTGACGGGGGAGTGAATTATCTAAAACCTCATCTAATTACATGCATATAAACTTGGTGACCAAGATTGTTTCAGTATCTAGGGTAATAGTGACTTTAGGCATCATATACGATTTTTTTCTATGTAGTTTGAAGGAATGACGATATGCCATATGTTCAATGTGCATCATATGTCTCTTGAGTTTTACACTTTCTTATATTATGGCAGATTTCTATGTAAAACTAATAAATAAGAGCAAACTTAAAAATCCCTTTCCTAAACTCGAGGTTAGAATATTCGTGGGATGTATGAAATTAATTACTTAGCATGTTTCTTTTAGATCTAAATATGATATTTTTTGAAACGCAAGAAAATTTAGGTTTCTTGTTTTTTAATGTCGTATAAAGAACATTTTTGGTAAGATCTTTTAAATACTTTTAATGCAAATACAATCTACATTAAACTTTTTTCAAACAGTGATATCAAATGTTAAATCAAAGAAAGCGGTGTAAAAAAATGGCATTAAAAATTGAACAGTTTCTTAGTAAACACAGGAAATTTAATTTATCGTGACAAGAAAAATACTTCCCTATATTTTCAAAGAACATTAAAGTAACAACTGCCAATATGTTCTAACAATTTACAACATTAAGGAAAACTTGAGCTGTCATCTTTAATAAAAGAAAAGATTCATTCACGGAACTGAAGGTTACATTGCAGAGGTACCTGCAGGTTTGTAGCTTCCGGTCTAAAAAAAAAAAACTCGGATGGACGACCTGAGAGCTACAGTTTTAAAAAGTTGCAATTAACAGTGCGCAAAAACTTGCAGAAAGAAGATGAGTGAATAAGGCGAGTGAAACGCCCATATGAGAAATGATTAGAAACTGCAAAATTAAAATATCATTAAATCTGGTACTTAAAAAAAATAATTAAAAACAAAGTAAATTTAACGTAACATCGGTTTGTAACCCTTAAATATTTTAAATACTTGCAACAGGTTGATTTAAACTGGCGTATCCGTGTCAAAATCTCCAAATAGTGTCATTTTTATAACTTCAAAGCCTTTTCTTTTATAGAGTGGGTCTGAGCTCCATATTTTTGTCATAGTCTAAATGCGGTTTAATGGAATTAAAACCAATTTCAATCAACAAAAATGTGGAGAGATGACCCACTTTACTTTAAAAATGTCATTTTGTAGCCAAACAATTGAACGTTATAGACAAATAATACGTCCGTAAATTCATGGCCAACGTCTCATTTAGCATAAAACAACGCAATTTTTTGTGATTGAAATGGCTTACTGGTTAGACATTAGGTAACTGTATAGAACTTGGGTTTTAAGGTTGTGGGTTCGATACCACCAAACTTAAGGATTTATTATTTTTTTCTTATCGTTTTTTGAAATATTTCTAACTGAATATATTTAGAAATTACCCTTTTGAAAATTTGTATCATAACATATCAAATATATTCAATTGAAAAAAAATGTTTAATTTGAAATTGTATTTTATGATTAAAGCAAATGGTAAGTTATTCCGATTATCTTTTTTCCCCATCTTCTTGTTTTATTAATCCTTTCTATTATGAGAAGAGAAGACCAACTCTATAAGAAGAACTTATTTCATCTAATAGTCGTATGACACATGTAATGTACTTGTATTATGTATTATTTTCTTGGTTTAAAAACATGGAGACGTTATCAGTCGCTTTTAGATGAGTATAATGGAAGCAAGAATCAATACAAGAAAAATCTACACATCAACTTTTTTGTCAGTTGTCATTTTAAAAGTGATGTATGATTTGAAAAATTCCTAAGACTAAAAATATGGTGGGTACTTAAAAATATCCTGTAATGGGGGAAATAACCTCGTCTTGCAAATAAAACAAACTTAAACTTATAGACGCCTTTGCATATTATACAAAAAATACCACCACCAAGAATGCAACACTTAATTCGATTAGAACTGAATTTCTGTGCGAAACCTGATAAATTTTTACAAAGCATCGAGTGCAAGAAATGCCAAACGGAAACAAAACCCAACTAACAGATGCATCTTTTTTGTTTAGATATTGCAGCTTGACCTACTTAGAGCATTTGTAAGAGTTAAAAAAAAAATACATATGCCCTAGCATTTACGGAACGAGTCTCTGATGAACACATGTCGTTTATATGTTTGTCGATGTTACTAAGCGTTAAGGAACGGTCACCAGATAGTTCTATCTGTCAACGTTGGAACAGAACAATAGATGAAAGCTCGTATGTCTTTAGTTGAAGCCCCATCTTGCAATTTCTGAAGCCTTAAAAAGTTAAGTCATTTTGCTTCCTGTTATTTTCCATCACAATTGAGTTACGACAATGTAAATGTATTAATGCAAGCTCAAATACCAACACTGCAGTCAAAAATGTTTCTTCCTTACCATTATCAGAGTTTCCCGAGGAGGGAGGCGGATCTTGAATAACATAAAGAAAAAGTTAACCAAGCATAAATGATCATTCATTTAAAAAGAAAGGAATGGAAACTAGTTACATAAAAGATTTAAACGATTGCATTTAGATTACCCAAGACATCTTTATCTATAATAAGAGCATTATAATAGTTCTTTTTAATATATAAATTTATTTATTTAGTTTTATCATTTTAACAGTTAACCGTGAGTTTTGTATATGTTTGTCTTAAAATTAACTGAACATTCTTAATTTTAAAGAATGTTATTGAATAACAAAATTGATATTTATAATAAAGTAATGGTTACCGTGAACATCGTCTGTATCATCTCCTGGAACTAAAAAAATGTTTAATTAATCAAAAACTTAATTAAAGGATATATCAAATGTAATTAAGTAAATATTATGAAACATTCATATTTCTTGTTTATCATGGAAAAAATTCTTTTTACATATTATACCATCACATTTCTTCTCAACATTTTGAAAAATCTTATATCTATGTTTACTTCAAGACTAATTATATGAAACCGCAAATTAATGACGATATAAATAGAATTTTAAAATAAAATCTTGTTACCATATTGCCAGGGTCATTGCATGCATTACAATATTTTAAAATTAAACATTTGGTTGGAATAAATTGTCTATGAATCCGTAGACTAAGAATAAAAACACCCACAAAATAACACGGTATCATGAACGGGATGCATATAGCTGTTACCATTACAGAAACCTAGGCAATTAACATTGTGTGCCATGTGTGCCAATACTTTTAACCTCCTTAAAAAAACCCATCCAGTTACTAACTTCACATGGTCATTTTGAAATAAACGTACACGTACCATTTGCACATGCTGCACTGTGTACATGAACGAAAAATTTTTAAAGTAAGCATTTCAACTATAAAAACTGGAGACGGGAATAGTCTACAATGTAGTTACAGCGACAAAAGTCTATTTGATAGTCCCTTATGATGGCTTCGATGCTCAACGAGTAACATTAAAGATATCGTTTCAATACAAACGGCAGCTTAGGGGAATCCTTCCTATACATACGTTTAATGATGGGCATATAGATAAAGCATGCAATGGTAAGAAGTTTAGCAAATCCACCGACAGAATGCTTTTCCAGAGAGCCTTTGAGATTTGGCAATCAAAATACGGTATTATACAAAGTTCAGCACCGTGTGTCCATGTACAACATGTAATAACATGTACACATCAAAACAAAAAATTCTCATTATCCAAAACGTAACGGATTTGGTCATAAACTGGTCCTAATGTACCGTCATTGGTCTTTATTAATCATATATCTTTGTTATGATAAGACCTTCAGAGCGAGGCAAAGCAGTCTGCTGTCCTAATGAAGATGGACTCATCCAGGGAATGCTTCAGATGTCGTACCCGAGAGAATAAAGCAGCTTACGCACAAATTACACCGAGGTATAGCGGCGATCAAATCGACCTATAGATCCTGAGGCAGGGAATTAGGATATTGTTTGGACCCGCACTCCAGTTTCTGTTTTCGAACTTATCAGTAACGGAAAGCAGACTTGAAAAATAAATTCCGTGAAACATTTTTTGTGTTTTCTGTTATTTTTATTCAATACAGAAAAGAAAGCATCTTGTACAAATCATCTTACTTTAAGTAAAATAAAACATCGTATCATCCGCAGAATGCCGATGGCTTCTCTATATCTTATTCTTTGGCAGATTATGCAAATTGTCTCGGTTTTGTAGGCCTTGAATGCTGAAAAGACTCAATTTTAATGTTGTCATTACTATACAGAGACGTTCCTGGTGTAATTATACATGTTAAAAATATATAATTAAAAATATATGTATATATACATTACAACTAATTTGGTCGTAAAAGATGTTAAGTATATGTCTCGTACATCATACATCTTAGGTTTAAAAAGTCCTATGTAAATTATTGTCTTTCTACTGTGACTTTTCTAATATATCCATCTAGTTCATATTTTTCTTGGTTCGTCCATCCTTTGCATTCACTTTGTAACCCAGCGTTTGAAAAAGCAATTATGATGAGAACGATATTCTCAAAAATATGTCAGAGACATCAATCTGTCAAAAACGTAATCCAAACATGTTGTGCTACAAACATTTCTCCCCGATTCCGTTTTTAATGTTGTGGATATCTTGTAATCAGAATTGGTCGTGTATTCTGATCTCTCTTAGCTACAGGTGCCCTCGGTTAATCGGAGGAACTTTCTTTAATATCAACAAAATATTCACCTTGGCATCCCGATAGGCAATCATTATTTGTGTGAACAACATATAACCGTTCGGAAAACTTGCAAGTGAAAAATATAATGAGGGGAATGCACTAGTATATCGAACATTTATTTCACAATGTCGTTTTTATGAGTTATTACTTTCTAACATAAATATAATTTTTCTTTGATAGTCCCATTGAAATTACCTTATCTAACGAGCATTTCTAAATTTCCACTTGATTGCAGACGCCATATTATATAAACTACTAAATTTGAATAGATTATTGAAAATCAAACATAGTTTTTAAACTAGAATATAAACCAAGATTTAGTTTTAGATTAGAAACGTGTGTCTCACCTGATCCTAGCCCAGGAAGAATTTGCCCAAAAAAGACATGATCGTTCTCCGGGAGCGGTCCAGCACCGACCAATGTACTTATGTTCAATGTCATCGATCAAGCTGTTGACAAACGCATTTAAAACAAAAATAAATTTTCGCTGTAACACTGACGAGAATCCGACCCAACTTCTTGAATTCAAACCAGAAAATTCCAAGACGAAAATAACAACCGAAGTCCAAACTCTAACACACCTGAAGAAAATGTCGCTTTCGGTGCTAATTTACACAAATGTTTTATGACGTAAGAAGAGACAAAAGAAAAAAACATCTCTTTTAATCAGGAAATGTAGAGCCTGTTCCTCGCTGCCACTCGAACTTCATCCAGGTTAGGAAATAGAGATGAACATAAGCAAGAAACACGCTAGAAGCGATTGACGCCGCCAGACTAGATGGGGAAAAAACGTTCCTTTCTGATCGCCGCGAAGGAATCGTATGCAGCGATTAGCTAAGACTTGAAGTTACCGTAATTCTTCTTAATATATCCACCATTTCCGTATCCAGTGAAACGAAATGAATAGAGACATGACACGGAGAAAAGCTTCTGACCGCCTCCATTTACGTGGACAACAGTTTATATATAGAAATGGATTTTGAATGATTACTTAAAAGTTTGACTAAGCCTAGACGGGGAAGTGAAGCCATTCAATGGCAAAATAGAAAGCAGAAGCCATGGACCGTTCCATGCAAGGATGCTGTCACTTCTCCGTTTTGAATCTGGGTGACATGTAATGTGTACTTAAAGAAAGACGCCAATTTAAGAAGCTAGAGACGGAACAAAGAAAGGATCCATATAAAGCTTTTAACGGTGATGTATGGAGACCGTTTAATGAAGCCGAGATTTTCTACTTGACAAATGATAGAGGCTTCCATATGTACTGTAGCACCTTTCACTCGTTATCCAACTGACAAGCACATATTTCAAGTTAAGCTTAATAAAGGGGCATGGTCACGATTTTGGTCAAAAAATGTTTTTCCGAATTTAATATTTACAATGCTTCAGAAAGGCATTTTTTTATGGGCAACCGAAATTTGAGTGTCATTTGTTGAGTTATAAGCGAGTTGCAGAGCTTGAAATTCTTTGCCATGTAAACAAAGCTTTGTGTACATTTTGAACGTTGAAGTAAAAAATTCAGTTTTAAACCTAAACAAATATGTCAAATGTTAGAAACTGTTTATCTATTCTTAAAATAAATGAAAAGATAGACAAATAAGCTAGAAAAATATTTTTTACTGGTATATTGTACCTTTGTAAACAAAAACAAGGCACGAGCCTTGTTTACATGACAAAGAATTGTGAGCCCTGTATCTTGCTTATAACTCTACGAATGACTCTCAAATTTTATTTGATCATTAGAAATGCCTTTCTAAAGCATTTTGAATAATAAAAACATAAAAATTGAATTTGACCAAAATCGTGACCATGCCCCTTTAAACATTTTGCAATAAATTTGAGTAAAAATAATTGCTCTGCTTGATTTGTTTGGTAAAGGTTATTAAGGACTTCATCTGTTCATAATCATTTCTAGAAATCGTATATTTAGGTTCTTCCCGAAAATAAAAAGAATTAAAATGAATTAATCATGACTTCAATTAATATCAATAAGAATTAATACTATTCATTTGTTTTATGTTTTACACGACTACACAAGTCTACAAGTCTTGACCCTGAAGAAATAATTATGTAAACAATTTATAAGAGATATTCCGTGCTTGTATGCCGTGCAGAAAATGAATGTACAGAGACTTAATCATGATAAATGTGTAATAAAGGTTTATTTTCCTTTTAAAAAACGGTTAATTATAGACTGAAGTATCAAATAGCTTAAGATCATAATAATGAGTCTCTGCTACAGCTAAATATGCTCAATATACGGTCTATTTCATCAAAAGGTTAAGGTTAACGGGATCAGATACACTGTATCCATTTTTGAGAATACTTGCTGTCAAATACGCTTCAATTCAATGGGTGATATGAAAGTTATTCAAAATGATAGGAGTTTCATAAATTACCAACGAAATCAATTAATTAATGATCGGCGTGAAATATACCTGTATAATTAATATGAACTTTCACCTGTCAAGGTCGCATTAAGAATACCTCAGGAATGCAAGTTGAACAGGATTAGAGTTATGTTACAAGCGTGTCAAATCTTAAATCATTGAATGATTGTACTTCAAACACTTGAATTCTTGGTATAGGGCACATCTTTTTCAGACACAATATTAAAGTCTTAGACGAACTTAAATTTGGCCTATATTAAAGGTCACAGTTTTGGGCAAAAATTATTTTTTTGATTTTAGTGTTTATAATGCTCCGGTAAGGCATTTTTAATAGGCAAACAAAATTTGAATGTCATTCGTTAAGTTAAATGCGAGTTACAGAGCTTAAAATTCTTTGCAATGTAAACAAAGCATTTGTTTACATTTTGAATGTTGAAGTAAAAATTCCTGTTTTAGACCTAAAGTGAATGTGTTAAACGTTAGGAACTATTTATTTATGCTTAAAATGAATAAGAAGATAGACAAATCAGGATGAAAAAAGATATTATACTGGTATATTGAACTTATGAAAACAAAAACAGGGCACGAGCCTTGTTTACATGACAGAGAATTGTGAGCCCTGTATCTTGCTTATATCTCTACTTATGACTCTCAAATTTCATTTGATCATTAGAGATGCATTCCTAAAGCATTGTAAATAATAAAAAAAGAAAAAATAGAAATTGACCAAAATCGTGACCATGCCCCTTTAAGTCCCACTTTTCCACTAAACGTGATCTGTTTTAAAGAGAGACTTTGATCAGAACAGAGCTCGTCTAAGTCTTATGGCCCCTAGGCCTGACTTTGGAAAAGCGGTCGATGAAACGGGTTCAAATAACTGTGTAACGGTAACTATACTATCACGGCATTGGGGTGGCGCATGTGTATCCTTTTCAAATTTATTTTCAAACAAACATTTTGAAATTTCTATTGGAATTTGTTTACATAACGACCTCTTTATCTTTAGAACGAAGATCTATTTTTGCATGACCAGTTAACTAAACATAGATATACATTGTATAATGAGACGTCAAGTTTAAGGGTTATTTCGTGTCTTTACTTCAATCTCAATTAAATGCCAAGATATTTTAGTTATTTATTTAAGACACGAAATGATTAATTATAATTAATATTATTCACAAGTAAAATTACATGTTTTGGATCAACGACGCATAAAATATTTGACAAACAATCTAAGATTGAATAGAGACCATATACACATCGGTGATATGAAAAAACCGCACATACACGCCCTTTACAACTTGATCAGATGAGTCGATTTGGACCCGTTCTTCATTCCAAAAACAAACATCAATCCAGAGCCCTTTCAGACAACCATTGCATATTTGTTTCCAGATATAAACTTTATGTCCAAGTATCTTAACCCTTGGAACTAAAGGCTGATTTTACATTTCAAAGATAACTCTTTCGTTCATGCTACATTCGTAAACGTAGGGTGTTTTTGGCAACCCCAGACGTTAAAAATTATCAGCGATAGACAACATGAGCATGAAAAGACGTAAATATGTGAAATGTTAAACTTACAGATGTCAGCAATCAATGGGTGTTTTAACTTAGATTGCACAATGAGTGATGAACCATGTCATTTATCCGAGCACTTCGTTTCATCAAATGTTCTTTTATAAACCTTAAACATATCCTAAATGACACGGTTATAAGTTAGTCGACCTTGACTTCTTTTTTGAAAACGGTAGCTATAGAAGAACGTTTAAACTTATTACGAGGGAAAACCATACGATCTGCTCTGTGAATTAGAAGGGTTAACATGACTTTTTTAATGTTTAAAATAAAAGAAAAAGTGTGAGCTATCTCAATTACCCCACGCTTCGTCATAACTTGACAACGGCACAAATAATAAATGGCAATGCAACCATTAGATACACAATATAATTTGATAAAGGGCATAACTCGCAAAATTAAAAATCAACAGCTAAAAATTTACTGAAAATATGCACATCAGTTCCTTGTCTGTAACAACTGAAATTTTAAAAATCCTAAATGCCTACAAAGTTTCGCTAAATTCCATGCAGCGGTTTAAGATGAGCTGCACTTAGAAACTGTTCATTACTAATCCAAAATTGCTCGAAAAATAATGGAATTGGAATTTTTTGGTTATATGCACCCTAACATATTGTGTTCTAAATGCCTGCAAAGTCTCGCTAAATTCCATGCAGCGTTGAAGGGCTTAAGAGGCGTTGCACTTACAAATAGTTCATTACTTAAGGTGGAAGGCTACATCGTCAAAACATGTCTGACTTCCGTTCGAAACGCCATTGTGTTCCGGATTGATAACATTATGTCGTGGTACAAAATAGCTATACACCGTTTAATTGAACTCTTCTAACTAAGGAGGTGAGATAGGACTGAAATCACCAAAACGCTTAGAAAATAAGTCAATTTTCTTCCTGTTTAAAGCTTTTAACTAACATTGATTATCAGCTGTTTTATACGGAAAACGTGGAATCTAGATAATATACAGTTTCCCTGCTCTGCTGCTATTGGCAATACATTTTTGTCATGTCATCTGCAACAGACGATCATACATATGAGGCGGATTATCGATATAGGTAAGCAGATGTCAAATTTTCATTTAAACTATATATGTATGATGAATATAAAACGAAAGTACCGTAGTACGATCTCTTGAATTGATCCTAACTTCCCAAATTTAAAAAAAACATTTGCAGTAAAAGACTTTCATTGAAACTTTGACATTAAACTAATGTATTTTGATTAAAATAAATACAGCTAGGTAGCAATAGCAGTGGAGGCCGGGATTTGCAGGCCAAATGAGGAAAAGACAGAATTCTGATAAGGAGCATGTTTTTCATTTCCACACATGCATGTGTATCACTATGGACATCTAATGTATGTATTAATATGCGTATGGTTGTTGTTTATAATTGCTATTGTATATAAAAAAAATAAAAGGCAATTTAACTACTAATATTTTGTTTTAAAGAGTTAAATATATATAACTGTATAATGCATTCATCAAAAATATAATTTTTCAGCTTCAAACATTATCATAAGCACTACTAATCTTATATCTACATATTTAGCATAGACTTGTTCCTTTTTTAATTTTTCTTCGTGATTTTTATAAATTAAAAAATTGATCCCAAGATATTTGAGACCATGTAAAATAAAGAAAGACAACTCTTAAACAGGATCTTTTATACCAAGATTTTTGCAATAATTAAGTATTTCCTTTAATTTTTCAATTTCATTCAATTTCTTTTCTTCATCCTATTAACCAACGAATATTGTTTATATTTTCAGGTTTTTGTGGGATTTTGTCCAGCAGTTTGCCTTAAAAGAATTTTTTTATATTTTAGTTTCATATTTATGTGGATTCCAATAAAAATCATACAAACTTCATTCATGATTTTTTTGTTTTTCATTTCTAAACTTAATAACATTTCACTTTCATAAGATTTTTAAAACAGAAATGTTTAATAATTTGATGAATACGGGGTTATCTGGAACCAGACTGATATTTTAAAAATTCTCTAGAAAATAGTGTATTGTATTTTGAGGTCTATTATTGTTGAATACTGTGCCTAGTATTGGTAACAAATGCATGCAACAAAAATCTCCTACACTTATTTGGTGTAGAGATCCACCTTAATTCAACATAAAACCAAAATTCCAAATTCAATACGACCAAAAATCCGAGAAATATACTGAAATCGGAAGTCCCTCCTAATATGCATATCTCTGTGTCCTAAATATTTACAAAGTTTAACAAAATTCTGTGCAGTATGGTGGCATATCTCTGCCCCTTATGTGCAAGTTATTTTTCTATCAAATATGTCGACATGCAAAATAAATATGTTGACATGCTAGATAGTTATGTCAACATGCAACATATCTATGTTGAGATGCAAGAAAATTGCTATCAAATAAAAATTTTATAAAATCTCAAAAAATCTAAAATCTCGTCCACATGTGACGAGCAAGGTGCTAGATGCTGCTTATTTAAGCGACATGCAACTTATTTATGTTAACATGCGAGATGAATATGTTGACATGCAACTTATTTATGTTAACATGCAATTTCTTTAAGTCGACATGCAACTTATTTATGTCGACATGCAACTTATAAGTTGCATGTCAACATATTTATCTCGCATGTGAACATAACTAAGTTGCATGTTGACATAAATAAGTAGCGTGTGAACATAACTAAACTGCATGTCGACATAAATAAGTTGCATGTTGACATAAATTAGTTGCATGTCAGCATATTTATCTTGCATGTTTACATAAAGAAGTTGCATGTAGACATAAATAAGTTGCATTTCGCATCTTGGATGTCACATGTTGGCGATATTTGACATTTTTAATAATTCTCATTTGATTGCAATTATCTTGCATGTCGACATAGTTATGTTGCATGTTGACATAACCATCTTGCATGTCAACATATTTATCTTGCATGTCAACATATTTGATAGAAAAATAACTTGTACACAAGGGGCAGAGATATGCCACCATAGTGCAGAGATTTAAGAGAAGATATGCTTAAAAAAGGGATTGGCGTAATGGCGGACTGAAGGACTTCCTTGTGTAGGGTATAAAAATGCAGTAACTAGTTTGCTTCATTATGTTATTGTAGGATTTTCAAATATGGATAGAAGCGTTTGTAATTTGGCACAATCCAACATTAAATGTTTTTAGCTTTATCCACTAAATTGCAAAATGAGCACAATGTTATGTTCTCTATGCAATATTTATAAAGACTGGTTTTGGTGGTCATTATGATCTGATTAATTCTGTATTGTAATTACATGATTTAGAGCTTTTTGTACACTAAACAGGCATTTGATATTTGTTCCATTGGTAATCATCAGTACAATTATTTTTTTTAATTTACATTGCCCAAATGGAATAACTTGTTCTTTACATAGAGCAAAAAGGGTAAATAAACTTAAACAGAAAATGGGAGAAATGGTATTTTGGATAATTTGGTCAATCATTTCATTTTTCTTTACTCTGCTTGTGAAAATCCTGATAGTTTTACCATGTTTAATAGATACCCTAGGCAGGAACACATATCCCGTCTATTGTTTTAAAATTTTATTCTATGGATCGTTAAAGTATCGTTTCCTACACAACGAAATTCTCTGAAACGCTTTTCATCTTTTTGTCAAATATTGAAGCGGGGCCCTTAGAGATGGTCACCATCTCAACGTTGTCTAATTACATATAAGGTGGAATGCTACACAAAAATGTTTTTATGGATCGTTAAAGTATCACTTCTGAAACATGATGTTCAAAAGAAAAATTATTTTGGTACTTTTTATGAAAAAGTAGAAAACCTGTTTTGGTTGCAGGTAACACACACTAGAGTTCAAGATTTAGTACTAATAAATGCATGACATTAATATCTCATAAATTATGTCCAGTAATGTCATCAAGACATATTTTTCAAAGCTATCGATGAAATCTTTTAAATAGACGTGTCTTATAAAGAGAAAATGTAAGGCAATCATATTTTAAAAAAAATTAATGAAAAGATTTTTGGGTGATCGGATATGACCTTGATCTACATACCTCATTCAATGTCACTGTATAGCCTTGAGCATAGACATTTTGTTAGTTAAGTATGATCCAGATTAGACCAAGGGGAGAGAAGATATGCCTTGGCCAATATTTTTGATATTAATCTGCTCTGACCTTCACATTTGACCTTGAAACTTGGTTCACTGCATACCCTTTACTTAAAGGCTCTGTTTATGTGAAGTATGAGTTACATTAGGCCGATGGGAGAAAATATATGCTTTGTACAAGGATTTTTATATGATTCTGTTATGACTACAAATTTGACCTTAAAACTTGGTTCAAAGTCACTGCATATCCTTTACCTAAAAGCTTTTTTACGTGAAATATAGGCCAAATAGGGCTAAGTGGAGAGTATATAAGCTCAGAAAAAGATTTTTGAGTGGTCTGATATGACCTTGACCCTTAACCTACAAAATTTATTTTAGGTCACCGCAAACCCATTGATAATAGGCACTACATGTATGTGAGTGAAGTATGAGCCAGATTAGACCAACAGGAGATAAGATATGCTCCTGACAAGGATTTTTTTTATATAACTCTGCTATGACCCTCACCTTAGACCTAGAAACGCCGTTTAAGTTCACTTCACACTCTTTACCCAAATGCACTCTGTGGGTGTTGTAGAAACCACATTTATCAAGGGGAGAGAAGATATGCTCTGGACAAGAGATCTCTGACTTAAGAGATCAGTCTGTCCGTCCGTCTGTCCGTACATACTTCCGTCCGAGATTGCTTGTCCGGAGCATACTTTCTCCCCCCTTGGCCCAATCTGGCTCATACTTCACCCACAGTGTACTATGGGTAAAGGGTGTGCAGTAATCTTGAACTATGCTTTTAGGTCTAATGTTAAGGTCATAGCAGATTGATGTATGAAATCCTTGTCCAGAGCATATCTTCTATCCCTTAGTCAAAGGGTTTGCAGTGACCTTGAATAGTGTAGGTCTGGGGTTAATGTCATATTGGGCGAAGTTTGTAGGTCAAAGGTCAATGCCATAACTGGTCATACTAAATTCCTTTTCTCAGAGAATATATACTTTCCACTTTGCCCTATTTGACTCAAACATGTAAAAATCTGTAAATGTGACAGCAAACAGGGTTTTCTTTTATGTGAACTGTATCCATAATCCATGTCAACCCTGAATTGATAAACACTACTTACCGTATCCAGTGAAATGGAGTACCCTATATGCAATATTTTGCTAAAAAATAAAAAATGACGAAGTTCAAAAGGTGGTATTTTTTCATGAATTGTCAGAAATCAAAATCCTAGTAATATGCACACCTCTGATATATGTACAATTGATCTGCAAAAAAAAAAAAAAAAAAAAAAAAAACAAAAATAAAAAACAAACCAAAAAACCTTCCTATCTTGAAAACTGTAGGAGGACTTATCCGTACAATTAGGGTTCCCTTTGGCAGCCGCCCGCCAGTTTTAAACCATATAATTAACCGGATGTTTTCGTTGGAAATCACGGTTGAAAATCAGAACTTTTGAATAAAGGGTATGTGTTGACCACCTTGAAACAATTATACTTCACCCACATTGTGTCTTTGATCAAAGAATTTGCAGTGACTGATGTTTATAGGTCAAGTGTCAAGGTCATATCTCAGGCACAAAAATCCCTTTTTAAAAGCATATTTGTATACTCTTCATTTAGCCCTATTTGGCTATTACTTTACTTAAACTGAACTTTTTTGTTAATGGCGTGCAGTGACTTTGTATCAAGTCAAGGTCATAGCAGATATCTTTAAAATCAGTTATAGATCGTAAATTTGTTTCCATTTATTTGATCTTGCTCACATTAAAAACAAATGCCTGTATGTAAGAGATAATGAGATTGAATTTTAGTTCTATGCTAGCTGGACAATTTCTAAGTTATAGGTCCAGGTCATAACATTCTCCAAAATTCTTTTCTTCCTATTGTCCGTTATTTAAGTGGGGCCCTTTGAGACGGTCACCATCTCAATATTGTCTAGTTAGATATAAGAAAAAAAAAGTTATAAATTTTGGAGCAAAATTAATATATTGCCCCGACCTCCCATCTTTCATTTTGACGCTGAAGTGTGTTTCGAAAATTGAACTTTGTAATTAGTTTCTTTGAATCAACATCATGAAATTCAATGTTACACTACGACTTATTTAAAACAGTAACGATTTAAAGTTTTTCCTCCAACTACAGTGAAAGCCCAGGAAATTAGCAATTGATTCCTGTAACGTGCGAAAAAATATTTTATGGGATTTATTTCAAAGCAGTCGACAACTTCTTATTTCTCATGTGTGAGTGGGCAATGAATAAAAAATGTTAAATACCGGTATTTTTTTTCTCTTTATACCATTCAAAATATATTAAATCATATCGATGGCATTTTTGATTGTCGATATGTCGATTTTGCAATTCGAAGAGGCTTGATTGTAAAAAAAATTAACCATTATATCTATCTTAAACAGATTTTAACTTAAATGATTTCCAATATATGTATATAGAGCTCTCTTAATGAAATTCTTCTGGTCTAAAATGTCGTTATCCAGCCCTCTTTCACGATCTTGTAACCTTGGATTTTCAGCTGACAGAACAGGCGTTATTTACTCAGTGGTCAACAAGTGGTCCGGTCCATGCCATCAATTTCACATTTATTTAATTTATCCCATTTATGAAATTTGACATCTTGTCACAGTTAAAATGAATTAAGTTCTGATGAGTTTCAATAATTTCAACATACATGTAAATGAGAATCGTCAAAATTATTTTTTTCATTAAGAAGTATTCTTTAAGAAATAACCATATCTCTTGCCTTTTAAAACATTAGTTTTATTTACCTTTACACCTGCCGTCGGGCGTGGAAGGTTGTAAATTGTAGAGACAAATACATTTCTTGCTATCATAATGACACGAAGCTTCTGGGTAAGGGCATTCATTCCCATCGCCGCACACTCGATGATCCAAAGCTAAAAAAAAAAAAAGAATTACAGAATGCTTATATACAGAATAAGGATAACGAAATAGTATTTTGCTAAAGGTTTCGTATAACGGGAGTTTGTTTGTTTTATAGATATGGTAACAGGTTTTCTTTACATCACTATCATCTGTTTTATCACATTGCTTTTTTTTTCAATTTACAAACATGTAATGGACAACTACAAAGGGTAATAGTTAAAAAACAAAAATTGACTACTGTTTCATTCTGTTCATTTATCCTTGTAAATTTATCCTAGTAAATTATGTAAAACTAAAACTTAAACATTTATTGTGCATACGTCTCATTGTTAAGTTCAATGTTTGAAATTCTGTTATAAACAGAAAATTGTCCTTCGTGTTCTTTACCTCTTTACAAATTATAAATAGGAGAAACATTGCTAATTTGTTTAAGACTCCTTCCTTGTTTAAATGATATTTCATGGCGTTCGCAATCAATTTATTTGTTCAAAATATTTAATTCCATTGAATGACTATGCTAGTAAATGGTGAATTATGACCATATGGGTGAGTGTCATGAATTATGACGTCACTTACAGGCTGGGTAAAATTTATGCATTTCCATTAGGAAAACGTAAAGAAAAGAAGTTGCCTTAATTAGGATCAATACACAATACATCTTAAACAAAAAATGTCAAAGGACAACATCTTTACAAAAAAGCATTCATGTATGTGTCTGTGTATTTCAATCAATTTTTCACAATAACTTAAAAAACGTATGTTACTAAATATCATACCGGTATTAGGAACCAAAATTTATTTGAGTATGTATTCAAAATGTTTATTATTTATACTATTTTTTCAAATGACCCATCAATTACATTTTTAACAGTGATATATTACCATAGGTGAATAATAAAAGGGGAAATTTCTTTAAAAGGATTGTAAAAACTCTAAGATTATCTGTTTATAGTTCTGCTATAGGTTAGTAAAACATGAAATTATATATATATAGAACTACACATTTATAGAGAGAAAAGGGATGGTAACATGCTACACGTTTTTAAATACTCAAAGCAAACCATAATGCAGGTTTATCGTAGTAAAACAATAAAAATAACACGTGTAAATAATGATATTCTCACGTAATCATTTAAGTCACGTTCTAAAACTAGAACCCTTCGCCCCCAAAAAATTACAATTTGGTAGACTTCCTTCTCATGTACAAAGGTTGCCAACTTTATATCCGATAGTAGAGAATTCTACAATAAAATAAGTGCATTTTAACTAAATTGCAATGTATCAATAGAGACCCCCCTCCCAAACCACTAGCCTTAAAAGTCGTAAATTTACCAATTACACAAAAAGCCTTTATGCTCATCCTTATGGTGCACCTAAAATGCCTAATAGATTTTTTTGGGCAAGACGTTTTTAAAGGATAAATGAAAATTCTCTTTATGACCAATCAACTCTCACCCCGAAAAAGAAAAACGTTGACCAAGGGTTCATGTTGTAAGCGTCAATGCTTATCCAAACCATGTGTTTAGATATAGTCTGCCTGCTTCAGTAGTAGTAAAGATTTTGAAAAGCTCACTATACTTCATATATATATTCTCATCATATTCACTATATTTTAAAGAGCTTTTTGCAAACACCAGAACCTCTGACCTCGGGATAGAAAACATAAACAAGTATTTCCTGACCATCATTAATATATGCACGTGTTAAAATCGTTTGCTGAATGTCTAACGATAGAGAGAAAAACTTTAACAAGAGGTCCATAGGCCATATAGCTCAATTTAACAACGGTTCCTTGTAGCATTCTATTTCTTAGCATATACTATTTCTATTTTACATTTGAACCTCTTTCTGGGGCCCCAGTATTGGTCCACGGTTTATGGATGGCTTTAACAATTTAGAATCTACACTATTTGAGGATCCCTGCATATTAATCTCACAAACTGTAGCATTGTGGTTCTGGAGAAAAAATAAATTTAAACATTTTCCCTCTCTATTTCTATGTTAAACTTTGAAGCCCTCTTGGGGCCCTAGTATTTGTACGGTAGTCCCAGCTTTATTAATATAAAATCTACACTATTTGAGGATCCTTGCAAAGTAACCCCACAAATTAAAGCATAATAGTTCTCTATAAGAAGATTTTGAAACATTTCCTCTGTATATTTCTATATTAAACTTTGAACCCCTTCTGGGGCTCCATTTTGAGAACGAGGGTCACTGCCTTTACAATTTGGAATCTACACTATTTGAGGATGCTTACTTAGTAATCTGACAAATTGAAGCATTGTAGGTTTCAAGAAGAAGAATTTCGGACATTTTCCATATATACATCTACGTTAAACTTTGAACCACAGTATTATTCCAGGGGTCACTATTTTAAAAATATTGTATCCACTTTATGCAAGTTACATGCACAATTATCTAAAAAATTGTAGCATTTAGT
Source organism: Magallana angulata (assembly GCF_025612915.1). Lineage (NCBI taxonomy): Eukaryota > Metazoa > Mollusca > Bivalvia > Ostreida > Ostreidae > Magallana > Magallana angulata. The sequence goes on from NC_069117.1 coordinate 10,267,203, forward strand.
TCCCAATTAAGAAGAAGATCTTAAAACAATTCCTATTTACTTTTATGTTAAACTTTGACCCCCTCTTGGGACCCTAGTATTAGTCCGGGGTCAAAATTTTACCTAAATTGCATATCACACAAACTGTTGCACTTTATTTCGTGGAAAATGATTTTCAAACATGTTCCCTGTATATTTCTATGTGAACTTTGAACCCCACCTGGGATCCAAGTATTAGTCTTGGGGTCACGGCTTCAACAATTAATATAAGAATCTTTACAATTTGCTTGAAAAGAAAATCTCAAAACACTTTCCCTATAACTTCTTTGTTAAACTTTGAACCCTTTCTAGAGCCCCAGTGTTGGTACGGGGGTCACGGCTTATACAATTTAGATTCTACATTATTTGAGGATCCTTGCATAGAAACGTTGTAGTTTTTAAACTATTTTTAAAAATGTTTTCGAAATATTTTTATGTCACACCTTGAACCCCTCCTGGTGCCCCAGTATAAGTCTGTGGTCACGATTTTTACAATTTGGAATCTACAATAGCCAAGGATGAATGCGTCGTAAAATCCTAAACTGTTCGTAAGATGAAGATTATTAAAAATGTTTCCTATATATGTTAAACTTTGAACCCCTCCTGGGGGCCCCAGTCTTTGTCCAGGAGACACGACTTTTAAAATTTAGGATCCTTACTTCAGATACAAGCTTTTGTAGAAATATTGACATTTCTGGTGCAGTTGTTCTTGAGAATAGAATTTTTAAAGACACACACCCTCGGTTCAGGTTAGCTAAAAAGTAATACAATTTACTTTAGGGACAATCGAACCCCATGCTAACACCAGAGCCCATGACTCAGGAGCCACAATGTGGTAAATACGTCGTTATTTATCAAATAACAATTTCTGCTGAGTATCAAGCAGCAGAAAAGATTTTAAAATAAAAATTCCATTATTATTTTCATTCTTTACCCCCCCCCCAGAATTATTGCCCTTGAGTAGAGGTTGTTTGGGGTCTTGAATTCCGAATTCTTCTCATTCCTCTTTCTATAGATGCTTTACACACTTGCTTAGGATAAGATAATCCTGGTAGTATCTTAGATGACGGACGGAAAACGCACGACGACTGACGAAATCTTAAATTTTAATTCTTTCTTCAATAACCCAGATTTTGAAAAAAAACCTCAAATATCTCGGATCCATTTCTTAAATTACGTGAACATTTGCAGATATTTGATACGATAGTTTATCTCACATGAGAATCTGAACAGAGGAGTCTTTATTAATGTTCGCTGTCAATTAATGTTCTGGAATCTTGCAGCTAGTCTAGAGAAGGGTCTATCTGGTGAAGATATGATTCGGAGTGCTCTACAATCTTGACAGCGTGATCTGGTAAAGAGTGCCGAAAATGACACCGTCTGGGCTACGCTGTAAATCATCGATGGTCAGACATCCAAAGAAATGAAATCAATCTGCAGAACCCCAAAAAAGTAATAATGGTAATAATTACTTTGCTTCACATTAAACGCTAAGGCTTTCACTTGAAGCAATGAAAATCTGTTCGATTTTCTTCGTATGCAAGAGCGACAAAAAACTCCTGAAGCGAAATCAACACTGACATTAATTATATGATGGCGGGCTTTCAAATTGAACAACCGTTTAATTTTTGTAGTAAATCCTCACACAAGGTAATAATCTAATATCATGAGAAAATTCATTAATCCACAAGTTCCGTTATGTATCTCAAAACTTGTACAGGATATGAAACAAACACGAATGAAGTCAAGAACATTGTGTTATTATTCACAGTAATTAATTTCTTGTTTCCTTCTCCACGTCCTGAGGCCTGAAATTGGCACGAAATCCCACAGAAGCGAACCTCGACCGGAAATCATTGAGGATTTTTCTTTAGTTTATTGTCATGTATCATCTGAAGCAATTTTTCTGCTTTGGTAAATCGCATTGAAAATAGATATGTTACATTTGCAAAATATACATGTATGTACGGTGGTCGTACATGTAAAGGGGCATGGTGATTACAGATATTTACAAACTTTACTTTTCTGCATTTACATGTAATGATTAATGAGTTATTTACATTGTATATACATGTAACAGTATTCACAATAATTTTGCTGTGCTGTCTGTGCAATGTTTTTATTTATATAGTGTAAGAACCAATAACATTTGTTTTAAAGCAATATTTTTAATTTTTGGGTAATTTTAGCATTAATAAACAGTACTGTTCGAAGTAATTGTAATATCTCATTCTGTCGTAAATGTGGTATTTTCTATAATTCAGCAATAGATTTCAAAACGATGTGCATAAATTATTGCTAGCGCTCTCGAGCGCTAGCAACTACGTTAGTCTTTTTCACTGGAATACGCATGCTCGACTCCATAGTAGGGGATTCTGGGAATACTGTTCTACTGTAGATAAACTGTACCATTTGAATTTCGTTTTATCACCTTCACATGAAGTTTTGTGTTTTATTGTAAATGTCGAAAAGTAACAGTAGCTTAGGTCTTATAATGCAAAGTTATTTTCAATATTATGATAAATAGCTAGCTTTGTCTTAAATTCTTTCAAGCTCGTAAAACAACTTCAGATATGTTTTCCGAGCTTGCCGGAAAGGCCCAAGAAGATACAATTGCTACAAAACAATACAAATGGTTCTTCAAAAGTTTTCCTTGAAATTGAAATTACAGTAGATACATAATGATTAAGACGCAGTCAATGAGCTATGCCATTGCCGATGTGAAGCCCACTCTAGATTCACAATTCTAAATTGAGACCCCACTCCAGCACAATTCCGGTACACCACTGTGCCTTCATATTGTTAATTAATCGATTCAGAAATTTAAACCAATATCTTAAAAATCCGCTTCTTTGTTTTACGATGGCTACAGCGCTAGCTAACCAATCTTTTTAAAAGATAAGCTTGTACAGCTGTTATATGGTTCACGCCATATCATAACATGTTTCTAAAAAACTACGCGTTCCAACGATACCCTGTCGGCTTTAATATTTCCGAATTGATTGAAGAAGAAAAAACCCTTAAACAAATGCTTTTAATATTGATTATGTGTACTGTCAACAACATTAGAAAAGACAGATTGAAAGATTTGGGTCCCAATCGAAAATTAAAATTGTTAGCTTAATAAATGAAAACAAAAATTGAAATCATACTAGGTAACCAGTTGACCACACCATATTAAAATTAAAGCATTTCGTCTAATCTGGACGGTAAGCTTCCATAGTGTTTGTCTGTCCATCTGGATTTAATCTGTCAATTTAATGAAATAGAGAATAGCAAAAACAATTATTTTGTGTGTGAGAGTTGATTGTTTTGTTTTTGTCTTGAAAATAATTTTAGTACACTGTAGATGAAGCAGAGTATGCGTAAAAAATAAACTATCTCTTTCTTCGACAGTGCGTGCAGATAAATTATGTACCCCCCCCCCCCAAAAAAAAAGACACGACGAAACCAATTTGGTTTGAACTTCTGAAATCTTAAAGGTAATAATTGTTGAGACAATTCAAAGAATATACATTTGTATTTTGTAATCAGGAATTTAATATTTCAATAAATTACACAAAAGCACATGCACATGTTAAATAATTTTCGATTTTGTGTATGTGTGTGTGAGAGAGAGAGAGAGAGAGAGAGAGAGAGAGAGAGAGAGAGAGCAGTAGTAAGTTAAGGAAAGACAACTTGCCAACTGTTGTTGCTATCAAAAGTAAAGATGGTTGTCTACCTTTAGGTAATAAGTTTTCCTCTGGGTTTAAAATAATGCTGAATCGTAACCGTAAAATTAAAGTTGGTTCCATTCCTTTCATTTGTTTGGTAATGGATATTACCGAAAAGAAAATATGCGTATTTAACTCGTCCTTGCTGACATAACCTTCACCATTTAATATGCTTGCAAAACAATATTTGAAACCAACTGTTTAATTGTGTTAAGAAGATTGTATCTCTGCTTTTGCTTTAAGTCGAACATATGACCTCTGTTTATGATCAATATATCTATTTCTACAGACTGCCAGTACTCCCTCTAATACAGTATTAAACGTAGGAAATTTTAAAATAAGGAATGTTCATCGAAAACAGTTTCATATCTAATATAGTTTTAGTTGTCATTAGTAAAGTATTGTCAAATTTTTGAAAAAGGATATAAACGAAATAATCCTTAAAACATGGTTAAAACTTAGTCCATTATTATAATAGTAGTCTTATTATATTTCTAATATACACATCTCCAAAATATAATCGACATAACAGTTTTATGGAAGGGTATTTCTTTTATTTCTGACGTATTTCAAATACCCCCCCCCCCCCACCCCCACCTCCACTCCCTCCGTCTTTTCTTCCCGAAATTCAGCATCAACTCAAATTCAGATACAATTCCCCTTACTTGTTGAAATGATAACTGTCTAAAATTTGGTTTATTTCGGCTTTATAAGCATTATGAATGACTCAATGATCAGACGAAAACTATCGCATTCATGATCACTGAAATCAAAGTGCATGGACTGCATTGCTCGTATTAAAATTATTGGCACTTGGTCGCTGAAACATTTGCCAATAATATGAACAACACATGTTTAAACCAATAGAAAAGTAATCATTGTTATGTGCTGTTCTGTCAATTAAAGCAATAAGAAATATATTTTGTACTTGATGCACCTCAAAACTATTGTTTGTGCTGACACATTTAAATGGTCGCTTTTACAAATTACCTGTCACGGTTTCAATAATTAACTTCTATTTAACAGCTTTTTTAACGCAGGCATACAGATATACCTGGCGCAATAGGAAAACTAATGCAAGGTCAAGCGAAAGGTCAAAGGATTATGGAAAAATGATTAAACAAGAAAAATTCATTTATCTAGCTTGTGATTCAATTCAGTTAAGCATGAAAACTGACAGATGATATCAACATGGAATTTTAGACAGTTTGACATTTATAGTCGTATAAATAACCCATTTTAGTAATTTATAGGCACCTTACGTAACTTTTGTCTTCGAAAAAGAGATAAAAGGTCAAACAGTGACTTTAACCATTCATAAGGTAGCATACATAGATCCATTCTTAAAAACATCTGTGTTCACACCTTTAACATACTATGATGACTTGTTTGAATGAACATCTGTATGCAAAAAAAGAAATATTTTTGTATATATTTTGGTACCGAAACTTTTAACAAATCAAATAAGAATTATTTTTTGATTGTGGTTTCATTCTTCAAGAAAAAAGCCAATTGTTTTAACACTTAGAATCATTGATTCGTTCTCTATTTTCTTAGCGTCTTTTAAAAAAATGTCTTACATAATTTACAAAGATGCCACAGTCTTTTAGTGAAACAATAAATACATAGGCCCTTTGTAGTAAAACAATACCATTTTCTCGTTAATAATGGTCACATCAAAGGAAACAGTTCAATGTGCGTATGCCTCTTTCTTTACAAAATAAACATCTGATGTATTTGAAAGATACTATTTTTGAAGCAAAAGTAAAAACAAGAGGTCCAAGGGCCACATCGCTCACCTCAGCAACAAAGCCATGATTATAGTATAATTAGCTTTATGGTGTCGTACAAAAAATCTGGACAATGTAGTAGAGAAGATGCCGGTATAAAACAGTTTCCAATTTTTTCCCGAAACATTCTTATGTTAAACATATAGCCCTTTTGGTAACAAAATGATTTTAAAGAGATTTCACATTGTTAAAGATTTATCTCTATATATATATTCCTGCGTAAAAAATTCGTTTCTTCATTGTGGCCAAATCTTACCCCTGGGAATCTTGATTTCAAGATTATCAACAAACTTGAATAACCACTACATGTAGATGCTGCAAAACAATTTGCAACATTCCTGGCCTACTGGCTTTAAAAAAGATCTTTCTCCCTATATATTTCTATGTAAAATAATTGACACCCCCACCCCCCAATTGAGGTCCCAACTTACACCCGTAAATCACGATTTGAAAAGAATTTGAACCTACATTACCTGGAGATGCTTCCACACAAGTTAAATCATCCCTGATCTAATGTTTTCAAAGAAGTTTTTAAAGAATTTTCTTTATATATCCCTATGTAAAAACTTGACCCCACATTGTGGCCCCACACTACCCCTGGGGATCATGATTTACATAAGCTTGAATCTACACGACCTGGGGATGCTTCAACATAAGTATCTGCTTTTCTGGTCGAATAGTTTATAAGAAGTTTTTTGAAAAATACATATTTTTAAAAATTCATAATATTTTCTCCCTTTTAAAAAGGATGTGACCCTTCATTTAAAAAAACTTGAATTCCCTTCACTTAATGATGCTTTGTATAAAGTTTGGCTGAGATTGGTCCATTTGTTCTGGAGAAGGAGATGAAAATGTGAAAAGTTTACGACAACGACGACAACAACGACAAACAACGGACAAATTTTGATCAGCTCAGGTGAGCTAGAAAGCAAATATAGTCCACAGATCATATTGATTATTTACTTTTCTGATTTTAAATGTTTGATTTTAGATTGTGAATGAATTGCTCGGTGTGTTGAAAGAGTTGAGAGAAAACATCATAAAATTAAATTGGCTCATTATTATCTAGCTTCTTCTCATTATTATCAAAAATCTAACAGCAAACACGATTTAGTTGAAGAATATTGCTGATTCAAAAACAAACACAAATTCCAATGGAAAAGTTTTGACATTAGACATGTCAAATGAAGAGTCACGCGGATGTTGCCCCGTCAAAAACACACCGTCCTGGTCACAAATGACGTACTCGGTTTTGGAGCAGGAAACATTTGGACAAGTTTTGAATTTATGGGAATATCTAGCAAGATTTATGAGAAGTCGGGCCCGTTGTAAACTATTCGATGAGATTTAAGTTTTAATTGACGAGACGCTTTTCCTGTTTTGACGAAAAGAACACTCATATTTTTATCTTGCCTTATTTTGGTATAAATACGGTATGAATGATGCAATGTCGTTTCTATTAATAGGAAGAGTGTAAGAAGGGCAACTGAATATTAGGGACACTTTATATAATTGCCGTTATCATTTGCTCAGAAAGAAATATTTTCCGATATCCATGTGCCCATGAAAATTTATTAAAATATGAGCCTTGGTCACTGCCGTAGTCATTAGTCTACTTAATCTCCGAGTAGTATTTAAAATAGGAGTAAACGAATTAAAAATGAGAGACAGAAAATCGATCAAACTTTTTATTTAAAACCAATGAATATTTTTAACCGTATTGTACGACAAATACATTTTCTTTTAAACACAATTAATTTTACTTTTTTCTTTGGGCGTGTTGTATAATATATATGTGTTAATTTGCTAAAAGGGAAAGAAAAAAGGATGTAAAAATGTATTTAAAGATAATTTTCTTAAAATGTTTATCATTTGATATAATAAATCTACAATTATATTCCGTTAACATTAAAAAAGGACTGAAAAAGAATTTATGTTTAAGTCACCAAACATTTTATATAGTCTAGACCCAGTAACAAATAAACTGGTATTCAATTCAATTGAAATTTCGTAATCAGTACTGTAACTATAACCGTCAGTGATAAAAGATCCTCTTTTAAAACTATTAATTGATTTGTAATATCTGTAATGTAAGCAAATTTTTAGAATGGAGCAGTTGAAGTTCTTAAGAAAATACGGGACCGGGGGGGGGGGGGGGGGGGATTTAGCCAATGCAAACTGTAAAAATTTTAAATAAATTTACCTGATGAGTTTATGAATCTTTTTTTTTCATGTCATAGTAATAATAAATTATTACATGTATATATTATTAAACTTCGAAGTAAATCATATCATATGAAACTAGTTAGAGTAAATCCACTAAGTTATAAATATTATATTCTCTTTTCCACAAATTTAAAAGCCTCGTGATTTTACAATTTTTTAGACTTAAAAAAATCGGTTAAACGGTCAAAATGTTAAAAGTACGACACAGGTAGTGGGCGGAAACAACTTCTCTTCATGTACAGGTGTGTGACTGGGGATAAAAATATGTTGAAGACACGCACAAAACAAAATAAATTTCAAACAAAACAACTATTTTAACCAAACCTGAATTTGAACGGTTTCTAAAAAGCATCCGTAAACATGCTTAACAGCGTGTAAGAAAAACTTTTTGAACCAATTGCAGAGGATTTCTAAAAATGTTCAACTGTTTCTAACATCGTTGAGCGCTGCGTAATATCCAATACATTCTTAACAAGAGATTCCCCCGCTCTTTGACTTGCCTAAACAAATAATGTGTTAAGCTTTCAAGCATCTGCGATAAATAGTTCCTGTGAAATATTTGACGAAAATTTTCGCTAAAAATCAATAAAGTCGTCATTTAACAGGAAGTTGACATCCAATTGATACAAAATATATCCCACGATATGGCATGCCTAAACAAATATGCGTTAAAATTTCAAGCATTGCGATAAATAGTTGCTGAGAAATTTTTGACGCAAATTTGTTTGAAAATTTTAGCTAAAAATCAACAAAGTCGTCATTTAACAGGAATTTGATGCCCGATTGGTACAAAAATATATTCCACGATATGGCCTGACTAAACAAATAATGTTTTAATATTTCAAGCATCTGCGATCAATAGTTTCTGAGAAAAATGCGACATAATTTTTGTTGCGGACAGACAGACAGAAAGACACACAAGGGTAAAACAGTATACCCCCTTCTCTTTCGGAAAGGGGGTATAAAAATTTCCTTGGTTGGAGAATAATGTGCTTAATTAGAAAAAGAAATGTACTTTTTAAAAGGGAAAATAAATTTATTCTATCCATTAGCTAATACATTGAATAGCTAGAGAACTAGAAAAATAATTGACAGAAGTTGTAAAACAATTGTATATAATTTGTAATTTATATCATGGCCATTAGAATTCATTTAACTGCATGGAAACTTTTCTTAAGAACAAATAATGTCCTCCAGGAAAATGATATAAATCATGAAATTTTTTTTTATATTTTCAAATCCCTTTTCATTTTACATCACTTTATACAAAGAGTTAACCAAAGTAATTATGCAACTTTAAACAAATTTTTAAAACTCTTTTATATTCACAAGTTCGAGCTCATATTAAATGCGTCCTAAACGTTCCCTTTTTCTACATATTGGGTAGTTTGTGTCGACATACATGTATCAATGATACATCCCTGCGAACCCAAACTCTGTCACATCCCATCGCGCAACATGTTGCGAAGGGGATAAAGCACCGCTGATGTGCGTGTGTTTGTATCTGTGTTTCCTTCAGCTTATGGGCAAGATTCAATGAAAACCTCGGGAAGCGAGGATTAATGGTAGCACGTATATATAAGAAAATCAGTGAAAGATGAAAGTTGAATCAGGGGTACTAGGGCAAAAAAAAAATTTCTTCCAACCCAGGGGGCCGCCATATTGGCAGCCATTTTGTTTTTAAAAAATTAGTTTGATCATTGATTGATTGGTACTTATCGATGTTTAACGCCCACTAACTCGATTAAAATGTTCCAGTGTTTCAATATAAAAGTTTATTAAACTTCGTACAATTTTTGGCATGGTAAAAGGACAAACCCTATTGATTTTAAAGTCAATTGGCAAAATTTTTATTAAAATATCGTTAAAATAACATTTAAACAAGAACTTTATGTACGACTTTACAATAAAGGTTTCCGGTTCATTTCTGCAAAACTAAACTGAAAGAAAACAGTTAAATCAAAAACTTGACATACTTTTGGAGTTACATGTAGATCTTGTTAATGTAATAAACAAACGTTTTATAGACATATAATGAAGAGTTAGAAGAATGTCCAAATTTAAAAATTGAAGCGGACAGGATATTAAAATCATCCCATTTTCGCCGAAATAAGCTGCGGAATTTCGGGCATTGTTTCCCAAAGTAACCACGAGTGGAACTACACATTTAGAAAGAGAATTTAATTACAAGCATATTCCTTAATAATGCATTTTCCTCCACAATATTTCTAGACGCGAGGGAATGTTCCGCTTATCGGTGCCCTTGATACTTAAACGGTTTATATTTTGATTTTGTTAGCCATTCCTAGACATGTAACTCACAGTAACTTTTGATACAAAATAACTGAGTGATGATTTACTTTTATATCAAATAAATTTGTTCATAACAAAACACTGTCATTATTGCTGAATGGCCTAAATTTAAACTTCTCCTCATTATCATGTCTTTATCATGCCAGCACCTACAATGGTAAGACGGTCTCATCTTCTTGTTCAGTCTGATATTCTCTTGTTGTAATACCCAATGTACAGATAACCACTTCGACCCCCAACAGAATAAATCTAAAAGCTACCATTGCGCAGATCAACAAAAAATATCCGTTATACTCGATTTCCGCTAGTGCCTGGAGTATGTTCCTCAATGCAAGCGTACGCCTAAAGAAAATGTAAACCATACCTTCATATTGGAAGATGGGAAAACCGAAAATAACACAACAGGTAAACAATTTGTTCGGGTAATTAAGTATACAAATGACCTTCGTCTGACCTATACACCCAGGACAGGCCATTAAGTTTGATGATGATAGATGTTTCTCTCCTCTCAGTCACTAGAAAGCTATATCCGTTAACACTTCTCTGCTATACCAGAATCACTTGATAACAACCTATAGTTCCTGCTAGTTCTTCAGATGTTTTAACCTTCACACTTACAGTAAAGAATTCTTAAAGTACGACCGAGTACAAAGTTATCTTAAAGTAATCATTTGGATTTTTTTCTGCAAGAACATTTATTTATTTTTTTATTGACAACTTTTTAATATTAATACTACGAACAGTCCTTGTATTTTATAGCCTGTAGTTGTCAAAGTATTCCGTACACTGAAATACATGATTTCAAATCTTAATTTCAATAAATTGAAAATTGAATTTATTTCGATACAACTAATGTATATTTATGAACATGCCCTGATAAAGTCATATATTTTTCAAGAAAAAATTCTATTTTGGAAATTTTTAATGTAAATCGCACGAAGCTTAAATAATATATATTTAGATATTTTGAATAATTAAGCAAAACTGTGACAAATTACTTTTTTTCGATAACGCCCCCGACTACATTAGGCACGTAAAGATATTCAAAGGACGTCGAGTATCAAAACCTGTTTTACAAGAAAAACAAGATTTTTAGGCACCTTTAAGGTATTTCATGTACGTCAAAATTCTTCCAGAATCAAAAAGACTTCTTTAAGAGTTAATCATAAAAAGCAATAAACATGTGTTTAAATTATTTTAATCTGCTTCCCTTAAGAGTCTCAAATGAGCGGTGAATTCACGATAAGACAGAAAGGAAGACCACTTGCTGAAACATATAACACACAACAGCTTGTTTTTTGAATGAAAATCGGATATATCTCCGATACAGCTTTTGAGTGTAATGATAGAGCACTCCAGAAGAATGGCCGCCCGTCGGTCGTTCCTCTCGCAGCTCAGGAGTGTTCAGTACAAGTCCTTGATGTCAATGAGTCGCCCTGGCAATGACTATTCCATGGTTATAGTCGAGAAGATTTTATAGTTACTTTATTTACACAAGGGACTTATATTATTTAAATGAACATATTAAAGATTTTGCAGTGTTAAAAACCAAATTAAGTAATTTCTAAGTATAGAATAAAGCTACCTCTGGTTTCTTCGTAGTCTTTTCCTTAACGGCAAATGACAGCAGAAAATTAAACCAACGCTATTTTGAGAAAGATTATCAGAGTTAAACTCTGCTTGTCTTATACAAGAGACTTATTGAATTATATATTGTATTATAACAACAATATGCATGCTAATAATCAAACTCATAATGTTGTTTTGACATGAGAAATCATTGTGAAAACAAATAAATCCAACTTTGGAAAACATTTTCCAAACCATATGGTTCATTACGGAGTATTACTTAAACACGTTGCCTTGTCGTGATTAGCGCTTAATGGGGTCATCAACATTTTTTGATTAGATATCCATCATAATGCGACAGCATCTGGGACTTCCTGTCCTGTAAGACATGGTTTGAATACCTGGTCAAAGGGAGCACTTTGTAACCTTGGGCACAAAGTTTCCGATTGGGTACTACATGCATGCTACAAGTTATTATTATTTTTTTAATTTAACGATTAAACTGCAAATAATTTAGTTTATGAGTTGATCTGAACCCAAGAAATTGGACACGAACTTTAAGACATGTGTAACTCTCTGTGAAGAAATATAAATTTTATCCTACTTATTGATTAATGTTTGTATTGGAAACTTTTCGCAGTCTGTAGACAAAGTAAAAAATCGATCAAGTGTATCTCGCCACTTTCTCCAAATACCAGTTTTCCAAAATAAAAAAAATCAAAATCAAACACAGACAAAAACCAAACTCACTGCATATTCTATAGGAATCAAAAGATACATGTTAACTTTATCTGTTCGTTAATTAATTCGACACGTCTGACTATTACTCCTTGAAAAACTTCCACGTCTGATCTCTTTGTATATATGCATATTAATTCAGTCGAGCTATTTTATCCTAAACAAATGAAAAGGAATGGCATTTTCATTCATGCAAAGTTTAATCATTTTATTTAGACTTAAATGTAAAATATGTCCTAATACGATATACTCTGAGGGAAAATCTCCATGACAATTTTATAAAGCAGTATATTTTGAACTTGTATTTTACAAATTTCTTTTATGAAATTTAGAATCAGTATCACTGAATATGTTTCAAATTCATAATTATTATATCCAGAAAAAAAATGAGGATTACTTAGTTTCGTTGAAGAATTTTTTTCTTACATAAAATAGAACATAAATTAAAAATATTATCTGCTTTGATGTTTACTGTTTACGAACATTTACATTGGCCCATGTTACCATGGGAACAAAGTTTGGTCTATAAAACGATAACCTTCAATGATGTTCTAGTGATCCTTTGAAACTTTCTGTTAAATATCATGGAAATCTGAGATGATCATAAATTGCTGACTGCATGGTTCTTACAAATAGATTCACTTAACACATAATGTATCGTTTCACAATATTACTTGTTTTTAAACTAATGTTTAAGCGTTCTGGCTTTATTTCAATAATTAGAAAAACATGAAAAGATGTCTAAGCAATTAAATGTATGCGATAAACGATTTTCAAAGAAAAATATCTAAAACAGCTTGTGCCTCAGCGTTACAAATTACTTATGTATTTGTGAATATTAGACGAATAGGTGTCAAAAAGTAATGTTACTTACGTTTCTCTGTTGTCATTTTCCCGTCTACGGTCAGTGTCACAGGAATTCCAGTGATGTTCGTAAGAGGACAACAAGTAGACTTGCCAAAGATATGAAATTGTTTACCAGTAACATGTCAGTTTTACCGAACAAAAGTCGATACAATAACAACTACAATTGCCTAACTGGACTCTGCCATGGTCACTCGGGGGTCGTTTTCTGTACAGTGGTCCAGAAGATGGTCGACATACTACCCATCAAGTTTTATCCACGGTAGTTCACTAAGATAATGAGATGCTCTCTGGGCTGTAACTTTCAAGCGATGACTGTTAGGCTGCCCAAGTGTTGCGTCCAATCATTTATCAGTGTCCAGTCAACTACCTTGTGTATATCTATTTATATAAAACAATGTTGACCAGTGTTGGCCTCTGAAGATGTGCTTCAGAGTGCAGCTACAGATAAAATAACTTTGATGCCTTGTGTTTTAATGATTTAAATGGTGAAGGTGAATGTTTGTAGGAAAGACAAAAAGAAAATATTCACAACTTTTACATGGCTGTCTAAGGGAATACGCTATTGGTCAGAAAAAGATCCATAAATAGATGTCTTTTAGGAAATGTTCAATGTATGACATGATTAGGAAGCCATTTTCACACCTTAATTAATATATGCATGGGCGCGGTTTAGCCTTATTTAACTTGCAAGAACACAGAACCTTCATTGACTGGGTGTTATGTGTGTCAAACGAAAAATAACACGAATCGTTTCTTGATTTACGTGAAATGTTTCCCTGCTATGTCTGGCATGCTAGTGAAAGTTCAAGGCGCCCCTTTAAGATTTATTATGTTTTTAAACAAAAATCATACCGTTTTTATTATATATTTAGTAATACAGCTATAAAAATCATGGACTTCATAAATTTTATGTATTCCTATATGCTTTAAAAATCAATATCATTCAACAAAATTGATCTTAACTATGTAGGTATGTACTGATGTACTGCTAATTATCACTTCCCGGGATAGTTATCAGATTTAAATGGGATTTTATGTTATTGATAAATCTTCAAAATAATTAATGTCATTATAATAAAAATAAAAAGAGAAAAATGTGAAAGAAACCAAACTTTTTCAATATCAGTCAAGCAAATAGTTTGGGAGACATTTAAAAAAATATACCTATATTTCAAAAACATGTATATCAAGCAAAAAAAATATATTAATTTAATTATGTTTCAAATTATTATAATTATTATGAGTGTGAGATGAACAAACCAATTTTAAATACATTATTTTCCCTTTAAAGACATGAGTCAAATCAATAGAAAGATCAATGTGCAGTGATTTTATACATGAAATTTAAGGAGTATAGTAAATTTTAAAACATATATTAAATAAATGTTCCAAAATGAAAAAAACCGTTATAAAATTGAGGCAACATTTTTTCGTTTTATTAAAGACCAAATAAATGACAACTTTAAAAAAAAAAAAAAAACAGGTGAAATTGATCACATTTTAGCCAGGTCCTTTTACTTGGGCTCAAACGAAACATTTTGTTTAAATAATTGTTGATGTTGCTTTGAATTTTTTTTTATATATATAAATGTAAGAGAGGCGTCTTTGAAATAAATTGAAATAATTGTCTTTATCTTTACCGGCAATTATATTATAAATTTGATTTCGTTTTGATTTAGCCATAAATGTTTTTCTTTCTATTTCGAAATTCCCCAGCGTCAGTGAATGTCACATCTCGGTTACATAACTGGATACACATTGAAAAATCATCATACAAAATATAGGGTTTTTTTTTTTTAGAATAAATAATTATCAATTGAGAATATGAATTACAATAAAATAGTAACATACATAAGTAATGTCCCAAACGCTTATCGTGGGAACAGTTGCGTCTTGTTTCTAAAAATGGGTTATTTTCTTTCCATTTAAATTCATATCCGAACAGTACATATAGTACTTTGATAACAAATAAGCATCCCACGATCGAACTCCTGAACTCCGCTTAAACAGAACCTCAAAACGGTCCTTATTCGCCATCAAACTCTAAGAATACACAAAGAAAAATTGTCAAACTTACTTCTATATAAATTACAATGAATTACAACGAATAAGAAAAGACATACATTGCTTTCTCAACGATATCCATTACTCAACTTACGTTAAAAAGTTCCAAAGCAATTATTTCTAGTTTTTTAATATCATTCTTGTGTAAGTTTGGTTAAAATATATTTCATTGTTTTTTTTAAATTTTTTTGGCTAATATCAACTTTCATCTTTTTAAAATTAACTATGTTTTCTTACAGGATTGGACATTTTTCAATTTGCTGTTTAATGTTTATGACACTGATTTATATGTTAATTGAAACTTTAAGCCAATCAGTATTCAGGGAAACGTCAATCGGTCTTCTTGCATGCAGACGGCCCTGAAAAGTCAAATCAACATTATTCACTAGAAAACCAAAACTTATTAATTTTCATTCATCACATAAACGTTAATTACCTTGCAATATTCTTACAGGATCACCAAAAATGTTTTTAATACATCAATGAAAAAATAAACCCCATTGAATTTACATTAATTGTCTCGAAAACGTCGAGAGCAGAAAGGCTATTTGATTAGTAATATGTGAAAATTTTAGGTTGTAAATAAATATTTTAATTAAACATATTAAGTTGCATGTTTTATTTTTAAAATAGACACCGTTGAGATGTCTACAATCACTGAAAGCCCAGCTTAATAAGGAAATAAAACTGAACAGAATTTAGAGAACTTTGCTTAACCTCAACGTCTGACTTAAAAATTGCATCTTGATTTTTAAACAACCTCTATTATAAAGGCATTATATGGGTGTAAAAAGGGCAGATAGAACCAAGAGTAAAAACAGTAGATTTTGGACAAGGGTATTACACAGAGGTCTGCCATGACCTTGACCTTCTCACATGATTCAATGTCAATGAACAATTAAATTGTCCCTTAACTTCAAGCAGTCTAATGGTCAAAGTCGGGGCAATATTGGGTCAAATTGAGAAGTGAAGAAGGAGAAAGATAGGATCAGGGATAAATCATTCATAGTACGGACAAGAATCTTTCAAATAGTTCTTATATGACCTTGATTTTTGACATAGAAAAATGGTTCAAGTAACTGCACCCTATATCAAAGGTGTTTTTGGTGAAGTATAAACAAATCATATATCAAATAGGTATCATATAGGTTGAATTATTTTGCAGATTAGAACTAACAGAAAAATACATGGGTCTGGAAAAGGATTTTGGCTCACAGGTCTGCTACCACATTGACCTTCAGAGAATTATAACCTTGATTCAAGGTCACTGTTCACATTTTACCGACATGCAGTCTTAAGGAAAAGTTTCAGCGAGGCTAGGTCAAAGGAATATACTAAACAGTCCAAAAATAGATTTTAAAGATATCCAGTAAGATAACTCTGGGCCTTGGTTAATAAAAGAGCAGGAGATTGTTATTGAGGAAAATGATTTGAGGTAATTTCATTGTAGTTGTCAATTATACCCCCCCCCCTTTTTTTTTTAAAAAAAAGATCTAATTAAATAGCTATTTTAAGCGATTGCGTAATTCATTGTTAAATTGGGTGAATCCTTCAATTTCTCTCTTTATTCGTTTAAAGAACTATATGTGATAAGAGTTAAATTTGGCCCCCATAATTCGCCATTTTTTAAGTGTTTCGGGTACAATAAAATGTTAACAAATTTTTTAGAAGAGTTGATATAAAATATATTTTTTAATCTATTTATTTGATTTATTTGCACTCACTGGCAGTATATGACGTCAGAAGTGACGCCATTTCTATAATTCAATCAAAATCAGCAAAAAATTGACATTTTTCTTATCTATTTACGAATGGGAAATATAGAGCGCATGCTTGAACAAGGAAAAAATTTTGGTCACTTATTAGTCTTGGCTAGATACATCTCTGATTAAAATATTTTATTTGTTCAAGAATGCGCTCTATGTTTTTGGAAGGAAAAACTGCTTGAAAACAAGCTGTTTTACGCTAAAAATGCAAAAATGGCGGTAAAATGTTGTCTTTACAATGTCAATTTTCTAAATTGTGGGGAACTGAACCAAAATGAATATTATGTAAACACATCACATACATATCTGTACTAAGAAAACAAAGAATGATAGTAAAATGATGATGTTCATTTTAGGGGCCATTTTAGGCCCTTTTCATATATTGTCCTTTGTCTCGAAATCTGATTATTCCGATTAAGCACATTTCTTACAGGAAATTATTTCATGGAAACAAAATACTTGCTTTTAAATGAATGATATCGCAACTGACTGAATTGGTGATTCAAAGACCTTTGTAATGAAAAAACAAGTCTTTGGAATACAAATTCGAAAATGAATAAAAGTTTCTTTCCTTAAGAAGTGCACTTGAGTCATGTTTGGACATTCGCGGGAGTATGATTTTTAAATCCTGACACATTCTCTTCGCACAATGCTAGAAGGGGATTTTATGGAGCGCCTAAGCTGCCTTATGTAGACAATGTTATGCAGACGTTTTGTGTTTATAATGAAATACTCTATCACATGTTTATCCTTAGAATATAGTTAATCTTTGACTTAAAGTGCTGATATTTCTTAATAAGTCTCCCAAACGAAGTTTGGAGACTTATTGTTTTTGTACGGTTTCTTCTTTTTCTTTTTCTTCTTTCCCGCTCTGAACTTGTCCGTCGCGTTTCTCAGAGATGGCTGAACAGAATTGTACAAAACTCTAGGATACGATAGGCCTGTTTTTGTACGGTTTCTTCTTCTTAAAAAAACCCCACAACATATTATCTGTGTAATAACTATAGTTATATCGATGATAGCAGCACAGTAAGTAAATTAAGTATGAAGTATATTAGGACCACTTGAATAATCAAATATGAAAAAAATAAGTTCACAAAATTTCACAAACAGTATTTTGGTATACACGTAACAGGTTAAGCATGTCTACCTTAAGATATGTGAAACGCGACATATTAGCAAGTTTTCGGATTGATGCTTTACGTCGATCCAGATTGTAATCGGAAGTGTTGAAAAATTAAGGCTTCGCTCTGCGGGCGCCCTATAGTGATCAGTCTGTCCGTCCGTCCGTCTGTCCGAGATCTCTTGTCCGGAGCATATCTTCTCTCCCCTTGACCAAATCTAGTTCATACTTCACCCACAGAGTGCCTTTGGTTAAAGCTATATGAGCTGTATTTTTTAGAAATTTATTTTGCTGCAAAAACCTGCTAGTATGATAAGTGTGCCTCTAACTTAAGCTTTTATGATAGATAAGATTTGTAAAAATCATTAATTTTTGTCAGGAGAAAGATTTCACTTAAAAGGAATATACAGCCGATCAATTTTTGTACAGGACGACAATAATTCAGTTTTGCTCCAATTAAGACTTCTTTATGGCTTTTCCCATAAAAACAGAGCTAACAGAAATTTCAAAACCATGACATTTTTTTGTCATTTTAGTAGAAAATAACATTTTCTTTCTAAAAAATTTCAACATGAAAATTGCAGCTCATATTGCTTAAAAGGGTCTGCAGTGACCTTGAACCATGTTTCTAGGTATAAGGTAAAGGTCATAGCAGAATTATAAATAAAATTCTTGTCCGGAGCATATCTTCTCTCCCCTTGGTCCAATCTAGCTCATACTTCACTCACACAGTGTCTATGGTCATAGGATGTGCAGTAACCTTGAATACAGTTTGTAGGTCATATGAGACTATGCAAAAATCTTTTTTAGAGCATATATACTTCCCTTTTTGGCTCATACTTCAAATAAACAGAGCTTATGAATAACGGGTGTAGTGACCTTGAACCAATTTTAAGGTCAAAAGTGAAGGTCATAGCAGAATTATATGAACAATCCTTGTCAGAAGCATATTTTCTCTTCCCTTTCTCCAATGTGGCCCATACTTCAATCACATAGTGCCTTTGATTAGAGGGTATGCACTGTCTATATATGATGTTTGTAAGTTAAGTGTCAAGGTAATATCAGATCAAACAAAAATCCTTTTATATATATATATATATATATATATATATATATATATATATATATATATATATATATATATATATACTCTACGTACTCCTTTTTGGCTTATAGTATTAGCCAAAAAGCTCTGATTAAGTAAAGTATTAATAATACTTTACTTAAACAGAGCTTTTTGGTTAATGCGTGCAGTGACCTTGAACCAAGTCAATGTGAAGGCCATATCAGATCTCTTTATCATCAGTTTAAGACCATAGATTATTTCCCATTTGGTTTATCTGTTCAGATTAAACAAAAATCCCTGTTTGTAAGATTGAAATTTTCGTAGTTATAGGTTGAGGTTAAAGCAAATTTTCTGATAATATTTTCATCATATTTTCAACAATGTAAGCGGGGCCCTCTGAGATGGTCACAGTCTCAATGTTGTCTAGTTCATTCTGCAACCCAACATTTAAGTAAAAAAACGGGGTTGAGATGCGATCTATTTACCTTGGGTCCGAGCTATGATAGGAATTACCCCGCTAGCATGAACCAGCTTCTGCTTTTAAAAAATTCGAAGCCGGTTACCCCGAATTAGAAACGTCTACTACAAAGTATTCCAGAGACTCATAGAAATGCAAACATACATACATAAAAAAGGATGATTATGAAAGTGTCGAGGCACAGAAATTCAAACCGTTGTCAGTAGAAATGGATCACCATGTTTAGAATTCAACACTCAAGTAGGCATGGTCATTGTTCTGTCTGAGGACAAACAACTTCTCCAGGAGAATTAACTTAGTAAACTCAGTATTACCATTGCGACATAATGAATGTTGTATATATATTCCGGAAACTGTTCATACCAGTTTGTTTTGTATAGTCAAAATGTGAACTACTTCATAATGTTCTTTTTTTCTCTATAGAGCTAGCACTTCTGACTCAATATATTTTTATTAATTTTTAGATAAGAAATAAATGTCATTTACATATGTATAGCTTAATGGTAAAACAAAAGAAGTTTTTAAGGTCATATTGTGATTTACAGTGAGAAATTTGCATCTAGATAAGCTAAGCTGTTGTCCGATATTTGCAAGGTCGTCTCTTATTGCACTAAGGTTAGTTTAATCAGACATTTAAGGTAAATTTTTATTTATAGCGACAAAAACTTACTGTTTATTTTTTAAATAAAAGTTCCTTCAAATCTATTAAACAATGATTTTATTGTCATTTGCTATTTTTATGGTCACCTGAGTCATTCAGTTGACCTCTTCGTCCGTCCTCGTCCTTAAACAATTTTTCATTTTTACTTTTTTAAAATTACAAGGCCAGTGTTACCATTTTTTGGTGCATCTCGAGGGTAAGACTTAGAGTAGTTTAAAATGTGAAATTTATGACTATACCACCTCTTAGGGATAATGGGGTATATAATGGGATAGTGGGGGATAAAATGAATGCATGAATCTGATGTTTATGAAACCATCCAAAAATTGTGAACTTAACGGCTCCTTTGTTAGGGGTGCAGTCTCTTGGGCGGAGCCAATGATGTTACCATTTAGTGAGAATGTAGTAAATCTTAGAAAATCTTCTCCATATCCACAGTTAGGGGAGATGAGCTGAATACTTGGTTATGATATTAATGAGGTAATCTACCTAAATTGTGGAAATCATAACTTGTAGGTCTGAAGTTCAGGACGCTTTGTTAGAGCTAATATGGCTTCATGGTGAAAATGTATTGAATGTTATAATATTTTCTTATGTTCTTTCAAAGTCATGGGAGATAAACAAAATGCATCATCATTATGTACATAAAGCACTGTTTTTAAATTGTGGAATTCAGTGCCTAAAGGGCAAAAGTTTTGGGTTTTTAGCCGGGCTCTGCTGAAAGCAGAGTCCTGGCTATAGGCAGGCAAATCGCCAATGTTACTATAAATAACACAAATAAACAAAAAACCAAACATTGTCAAGGTAAAGCATCCGCTATACCAAATAGTTACACAAAGAGCCACGTTTTGTCAAAAGTGTTGGCATTTTGTTTCTTTTTTTTTAAATTTCGAATGAATTGTCTATCTTTTTTAGTTTTCTTATTAATAACGTGTTTTTAAAACATTACTATGCATTTTGGACACATACAACGCGCATGAAT
This sequence comes from Magallana angulata, assembly GCF_025612915.1. Taxonomy (NCBI): domain Eukaryota; kingdom Metazoa; phylum Mollusca; class Bivalvia; order Ostreida; family Ostreidae; genus Magallana; species Magallana angulata. The sequence continues at coordinate 10,288,577 of NC_069117.1, forward strand.
TTCCATGAACTACTTTGCTGCGCGATGAAGACACGGGGATTGAATATATAATGCTTGTTGCAAAATTCAAGGCAGCAACTGTTAAATTTTTTAACTTCTACTAGACAGACATACATTTTGTTTATGGCCGCTTACAAAATTTGGTCGCTGTCTGATGCTTTGCCGACATTAAAAGCATGAGAGAGAGAGAGAGAGGGGGAGAGAGAGATTTTCAGTCTTTACTACACAATATGCATAAAGACACACCAAAAGAGCCCGGCTTTCAGTACTTCAGTACTTTGATTTTATTTGAAGGGGTGGTGGCAAAAATAGTTGTATAGTGAACAAGTCACTGAGTCACTCGGGTAACCTATTGCCGTTTGTCGTCAGTAAACAAATTTACATTTTAACTTCATCTTAAAAATTACAAGGTAAATAATCAATTAAACAAGTATTCTGTTTTAGGAAATCTAATTTCCTGTGCATTGTAAGCTTGTAGAAACGGTATGCATGTTGTTTGCATTATAAACGAAGCTGAATATTATAAAAGATTTACCATTGAAGGCCTTCATATGTCTATTTACTAGATGGTTACAATTATTTACCTTCTAGAACTAAGGCATAGATAATCCGATCCAAAGTGTCCCAACTGTCTTTTTTTCTCTCTCTCCTGAATAAATTTAAAAATGTCTTTCAAATATCAAATACTAAGCGGCGGGGTAAACATGGTTGGATTAGGGTAAAACTCCAAAATGATTCTGATAATGCAAAATCGAAACTATCTGCCAGGTCAATCTAAAGCTATACTTAGGTGACCGTCAAGGCCTGTAGGCCTCTTGTTTAGTTGAATTTGATTTTAAGTTAATTTTTTTTCTTCCTATCATTAGACAATTATTGATGAAATTACAATTGTAACTTATGATTCTTTTCTGTATATACATTTTTCAGTGTCTTTGCCTGTGATAACACTACGTATCGATTTTGTAATACACAGTTCAGTAAATACATTTTCGGCGCAAGTGGGATTTGCTTATATATATATTCAAATATTTAATTTTTAATTGTACAGTTGCTGAATTCCTTATTCCTTGCATAACGAAACGTTAATTACCATTCTCATTGTTTAGTTATCATAATTCCAGTAAGGTACATAGGTATTTTATTGAATGAAATGAAGTATTCATCGCTTTGGAACTGTAATATAGTCGAATAAAACATCATGGTTGGCAAGAACATACTTTAATTCTCTAATGAATACTAAATTCTTACGGCGCATCAGACAGGCTGTAGGTCATCGTGAAATGTATACACCAACTAAATTATCTAATAATCCACAATGTCTTCGATTGAAACAGCCGGCCAACCATAACTTCTTAATCAGCCAGCAATAATTTCTGGTAATGTCAGAATGGATCTGGGAAAACACCAAGCACAAATATTTATTTCCTGTATCTGCGATATATTGATTGAAAATTGGCGGGATAAAACTTTGATAAGGGCCGTTCGCGGATGTGTTGGGTGAAATCAAAATGACACCATTGACCTAATTACCTTATTGGTACATTTCCTGTCAAATGGGCGATGTTACGTGAAGTGTTATCTAGTTAATGTCCAAAGAGACCCGGCAGAATATTAGAAGATTTGAGTATTTATGATAGACAATTGTTTTCAAGAAATACCAACCCAGATTGCTACTGAAAGGTTTAAACGCACTTTTATCTCAATGTTACTCAGTGAACATTTGAAAACGGCGATGAAATGGTAAACCTTCATATAGTTTACATTTAAAATTTTTTAGATAAAATGAATGTCGTTTATGTTACGAAATGTTTATTGCATTTTTTGTTTATACAATAGAGTGCTCTATATGAATATAGAGAGCTCTTATTTTAATTTGTTTAATTTTTACGGGAGATGGGGGAGATGTAAAAAGTTATTTTTCTATTCTTTCTGGGATATTTCATTAGTTAAAACTATTATGGAATGAGATGTTACAAATTTGATCTAAGTAACAAAATTTATTTTAGAAATCGCACTTTATTAATTATGATATATTTTAAAGAAAATTCTATTTTAAGTATAAACATACGTTTTTGTTTAACCTGTACGATAGACTTGTCGGATTAATTGCTTAATAAATTAAAATACATATTTACTTCATGCTCGTAACAATTTCGAGTTAATAAGTCTTCAACGTAAATTTCAGTTCAAAGATTGACAATCATTGGCTATCAAAATATTATGCATGCGAAACATATTTGATCTTTGCCATTTTTGATGGACGGCATACATATATCTATATTTATAATGTCACATTTAAATGTGAACCTAGAAGCTTTGAAACCATGTAATCGATTCTTCGATGTAACTTAACATCATTACAGCACAGTTCCTCTCTTTCTCTCTCTAGATGATTTATTGGGAAAAAGTTATCTCGGCACACCGATTCACCTTTTACTAATTCATTTTAGTGGATGGAGAAGATATGTTTTGAAATCAAGTTCATTTAAACCGAAATTATGAGACAAATACTTCAGTTCATTTTTAGTAAATTTTGTCACAATAATATGTTTACAATTTATTCCTGCACTCTTAGAAATATCCAATTGCAAAAGTTTCAGACTTTGGGTTATCAAATCATGTCATTCTCGAGAAATTTTTCCGTCAAAACATTTTTCTTTTGTCATTTTATTGTCACGACTGGACAAAAGTTTAACCCATCAGAAACTGTTGCTCCTAAAAATATGAATGAAATATGTATTTATTTAAGAATACTGCTTATCGCTGTTACGATGGAATTTTGAAGTTGCTACAGAATATGTCATTTTACGTGAACTAAAATAAGATAAAAACAATAAAAAACAAATTGTTAATTCATATTCTGTTAATTATGGTATTTCAAAAATGTGTCAAGTCCCAACAACGTATTTCAATATATTTCAAAAATATATAAAAGGTTGTCATAAGTTCATTGTGCCTATATTTATTTTTTCATTATATCTAAATAAACGTCCTAATGTTCTGTGTTTCCCCTTAAACCAGTACACATAAAATCTACGCATTCTTATAATCAGTTAATGTCCAACGTCAATGACCTTGTTGATATGATTCTCATAAAGATTAATCAGTCATGATGACTATGTAATATTGTTATATATTTTTATACAACGGGAAGTATGGCTGAGAAAAAAGTTCAAGCGTCAATTCATTGATTTTATAATAATGTAACGATTGGTACAAAGAGAACCGAGGGGTGACAGTTATTTTTCCCCATGACCGCATGGGGACTGGTTTAAAATTTTAATGAATTCAAAGCATTTATTTGTTTCTAAATTAAAGATTCTTCGTTATTTTGGACATATCCGATGTGCATTTCATTTGTTTTGCGTTCAGTCTCTTGAAACAAATTGTGGTTTTCTTCCAAAATATGACAGCATAAAACTGTCAAGTTGAGGAAAAGTTTTGTCATATTGTGGTAGCATCATTATTAATCTTACACATGTTGTTGAAACTGAGCATTTTTGACTTTTATGGCCAAGAAGTGATAGAAAAAAATTAACTGTTTTTAGAGAGAAGGAATTGTTAAAATCACCGATTTAGTAGACAATCTGTCCAGACAGGATTTTTTTTTACCAGCGAGATGCGAAAGAACATACACGTTGCCATCACACAACAAATGAGAATATCACTTTTATTTCCGCTTAACAGATTTTCTTCTTTTCATTTTAACGTTATGGGAATCTACTCTGTATTTAGACTTGGGAGAGAGCTTAAATGCTTTAAACGTGTTTCATCCCACATAAATGTCATAAAGTTCTAACACAAAAATACGATCCTACACACAGATGCATTTCCGTACCAGATGGTTCGAAATTTAATGACCGTATAGGGACGTTGGCGTTCTTTGCTCTTCGGTGGGCAGGACTACTTTAACATTCATAAAATAAGATTTCGAAAAGTAGTGCAGGTATGTTAGATTGCTGTTGAATTGTTATTTTCTAGAAACATTTTTTTTTCATTTTCTCATATATTACACTTACTGCAGTATAATTATAACATCAAAGTCGAAGCTAATTTGGCAATATATTTACTTAAAAACATAAGTATTTAGTCATATTGTTATACTTTAGAAACTTAGAACCATTTGTAAAGAGCAAATTAATAGAGTCTTCCATAGATACACTATTGATAAAACTATGTTTATTCTCGCTTGTATTCAATGTTCGAGAAGAAAAAAATAACTTAAAAATAATAAAAAGTCCTAAGATGGCGAAAACTTGTTGATTTTAAAGAATTACTTATTCAAAATTGGGACGTCTAAATTAAATTTGAAATATAAATTTATTTGTAGAAAACTATTTACCATTTTCTCAATTCTTTTTTATTTACACTAAAGGACATGCGATTATTTTTATGATATTATTACATTTATAATATGAAATAATTATATTGTATAGTAAATAGTATTTAAACCGTATGCCATTCTCAAAATGGACGTCTTTGTCGGAATTTTACTGTCCTGTCATCTAACACATTGATTTGACCACTGAATGTCATCCTAAAATCTATATATACCGTTTTTAATGCTGTTTTGCTAATTGGAAACCCGATCAAAACTTTGTCAGTGAGATGATCTACATAAGTTAGACGCTTTTTGAAAAATTAAATAATTTAGTTTAAACGCATTTAAACGTTACGGTATTGAATATAACAAGCTTATCTTTTAAAAAGATTGGTGAGCTAGCGCTGTAGCCATCATAAAACACAGAAGCAGATTTCTAAAACATTGGTTTAAATTTATGAATCGATTAATTAACAATAGGAGGCACAGTGGTGTACTAGAATTGTGCTGGAGTGGGGTCTCAATTTAGAATTGTGAATCTTGAATGGGCTTCACATCGGCAATGGCATAGCTCACTGTTTTGTAGCAACCGTATCTTCTCGGGCCTTTCCGGAAAGCTCGGAAAACATATCAGAAGTTGTTTTCCGAGCTTGAAGGAATTAAAGACTAAGCTAGCTATGATTTATTATAATATTGAAAAAAACTTTGCATTATATTAAAGACCCAAGCTACTGTTACTTTTTGACATTTACAATAAAACACAAAACTTCATGTGAAGATGATAAAACGAAATTCAAATGGTACAGTTTATCTACAGTAGTACAGTATTACCTGAATCCCCTACAATGGAGTCGAGCATGCGTATTCCATTGAAAAAGACTAACGTAGTTGCTAGCGCTCGAGAGCGATAGCAATAATTATTTCAAATGAATAATTTTAATGACCCACCCAGCTTGAAATATTCATTATAACCTGATCACAGCGCAAGCCTCTTCAGTAATAAAACGTTAACGTAAAAGTCTATGCAAAAGCGTGGTCGGTATGTTGGTAGAAGGCTTACGGATTTGTTGACAAAAGAAAAAAAAAGACACTGGATGAAATATCTGGTTTCAGCGCTGCGGAAACCCATTGGAAACTCTGCGGAAACTTAAGGTTACTTTAAGTTTCCGACAGGTTTCAGCACGGAAACTTCAAGTTTCATTAAGTTTCCGCAGTGCTGAAACTTAGGCTGTCCATGAATCCAAATGGTTTCCGCATCGGAAACTTACTGAAACTTGAAGTTTCTGCATAGTTTCAATCTCCATATACGTTTGGGATACATATTGTTTACAAATGGTTTCCGCGACGGAAACTTACTGAAACTTGAAGTTTCTGCATAGTTTCAACCTCCATATACAATTGGGAAACATATTGTTTACAAAAGGTTTCCGCAACTGAAACTTACTGAAACTTTTTATATTTTTGCTTTCACAAAAGCTGAGCAAGGTTTCTACTTTATGTAAAAACAAAACAATTTCAAGCAGTTCCAAATTTATTTTGTTCAAAAATCTGAAATTGTTTCCAATAATAAATAAAATACAGCCAAGATACAATAATGGAGAAACATCCATATGGCAATTCCCTTATTAGGGACTTTTATTTAAAAAATGATAAAATTGCACAAGAAAAAAAACTCCCATAGAAATCTTTACATTTGTATTTTTTTTTCATCTCCATTAAATGCCTATCAAATCTCCCTTTAAAAATGCAACAAAGATCTTACTTTTTTAAAAATATGAATGCAATTTACAAAATAACTGCACGTACATGAATAAACAAAGAAAACTTCACTGTTACATGAACATGATACACTTGTCTCAATTTGTTTTGAACTACAATGAATATGTACACCATAAAATATTTTTGAAAAGTCTAAAGTATCCATCTTTAAAAAAAAAAAAAAAAAAAATACACTACAAGATAGTAGTTGACTATAGAGGTATGACCCAGATTTGATTTGAATATGTCAATAAATTCCAAAATGAGGTCAAAGTGACCCACTTACAAGTTGGGATAAACGTTTTCTTTGTTAGTAATATAATATAATGTTTTACAATAGAACAGGATTTGATATCATTTTTTTGATAATCCATTAAGTCCAAAGTGAACTTTTCATTTCCACCCATGATGTACCAACTGATCAGATTTTAATATCATAAGCCTGTCAGTATTTAATAGATGACCCAGAGGGAGATATGAAAAGCTTGTTGGCCAATAAAAAGCTAACAATGGAGCAGTCTGTCAAATCATGTGCAAAAATATGATGTACACATTTAATTAATTATGCTGATTGCAACACACTTCATTCCTGATGAATATTCTTCTTTACACACGGTTTACCTTCCTACATTTCACTACTTTACCTACATGTACATTAATATTTTTAAATCCAAGACATGAAGTAAAATATACATTGTTTATATATGACAAGTATTACTACATGTACATGCTTTTTGTAGCATGAATGTATAAAATACAAAGTATCACACAGATCATTCACCTTACAATTCTCATCAATACCAGCATTTTACTTATGATATAAAAGCTAATTCCAGTTATATATTAGTTACATGACACAGATTAAAATAAAACCCACATGGAAACAACTTTCCATCCAAGTAATTTTGTTATATAAAAATTTAATACATGGGGTATATGTTGTCATTATATATTTTCATATACGACATAATTGAATATTGTTTGGTGTATTTTATCATTTCTATGACCCATGTATTTATCTCCTAATGCAGTGTTTTTACATTTAAGATTGGTTTCTTAATTTTTCATATATTGCTGCAAATAAAAACTAAGTTATCAATAAATGTTTAAACAAAGAAAATGGAAAAAAAAAGTAGTTAACACTTATCAACTTGGAGGTGTGAGGATATATGTTACATGGAGTCTAATATTTTATGCAATATTTGCAAATATAACAAATTATTTAAGATCTGCAAGGTCTAATCAATCATTTAATAAGTCAAAACCATGTGATTTTCTAAGATTCTAGCTTACAGACAGACATTGTAATATACTGGTATTTGATCATATAAAAAAAGTACTTTTATGGTTTATAGGTTTTTTGAAATGAGAATACTTTACAGTTAAAAAGTCTTGTTCTGCAGAGGTTTAGTCGGGTCGTAGAGATGTGTCCATTCGAATCAATAAGAAGTGTCCTTGGCTGTTGTTGATGTAACCCGAGTCGTGGTTTATGGAAATAGGCCTTTTGGGGGGACTTTCGAGCATTGTCCAGACCGGTGAAGCACTCATATGATCACATCATGGCTTCAGCAGACTTAGTAGTTCTGGACAGTGGTAGCATTAAAATTCTTCTTCTTGCGATGAACTTGTTCCTTTCACTGGGCTGTACTTTATGTCTGTTCTATTTATCTTAAACATGAATAATAAAGTTTCATTTAGATTTTTAAACAATAAACATAAGTCATTCAGCCCAACATGTAATAAAAGCATTCTGAATAAAATTCTGAATACAGAAGCTACTATGCAGTTGCCAGTTGCTGTTTAAACTATGTCATATAAAGACTACAGTAGTATCTGGTCTAAAATGTTTCATTTTATGTTTGAAGCTATGTTATTTTCATTTTGATTCAATTATTGTTTGTTGAACAATGGAAAAACTTATCAACAATAAGTGTGTTTCACCCCCCCCCCCCCCATCAACCTCCTTTTCAAGAACTTAGACCTGGATTTCTCAAAAATTACTACAGTAAATTATAAACATCCAACACATGTATAAGTTAATGGTGAAAATAATCAATTTCAAAGCAATACCTTGCGTTCACAGCGTCCAGCTGGTCAGAACATTCACCCGAATCTGTCGGAATCACCGAACAGAGGATGCAACTAATCACCGGAAACATTGACTTTGTATGCTGTCAATGCTGAAAAAGAAAAACGTGAAAGATTTCATTTTCCGGATTTAATTAATAATTTTTTTTCGTTACATTTAGAGTTTGTAAATTGTATAATGTGCGAAAGATTCATTGTTCGTCATGTTTACCAACCAAGCATTCATATATCTGAGTAAAGAGTGTTAACTTTCGAGACGACACCCAGGAAATCGGGGTACTAAATAAATTATTTTTGATCTTAAAATAATTGATCTACTAAAACTATATGCAAGAAATATCAAAATATCTAAGGAAAAAATTATTAGACTCGGCCTCGTTAACAGTATATTAGGGACGTTTATATTTATAATTATATATGTATTTACCCTGAATAATCTTGATTATCATGCATATAAAGTTGGTTAATGGTTAAATTTTTAAAAGAGATACGGTAATAAAAATTAAAACGCCGAACCAAGTTTGAAAAAATGACGCCATCTTGATTTGATGGCGCGAGATCTCGTTTACAAATGAGAGATAAATTAGAGCCTTGAAAATGTTATTGGGAGTATCTATATTGTGTATTAAGTTACCTTGACATGAGTTCTTCGTTCCTGCATTATCTCCTTGTTGTAGAGGCTATAAATGCTTCTCAATTCTCAATTTTACATCAGCACGTTCTTGTCCATTTTAACCTTCGCTCGGAATCATAAAGTGCGCCAATACTGACCAATCAGAACCCGCTAAATCTTGGAAAAGTGCATCTTGGGATAGTTTAAAATGAATAATGTTTAATCAAAATTATCATTTTTTACCGAATAGTATACTTTTTACATGTATATTTATTTTAAATAAGAACTGTCAGAGTCAGTATTTCCTGGTTAAATACGACAAAGTATTGGCGTGTGTTTGTTACAATTGTATTTGTAACACGTGATTAACCAAAAAAAATGGCCGACCGCTTGTTTACAAATGTCTAATGAAATTAAACAAGTTTTAATGAGACATATGTATCAGATTTTGTCTTTAACTATATTTTATTCACATGTACTGATGATTTTGCCAAACTAAATATGATAGAGCTATATACTGATATATAGTTTACTGACAAGTTAGTCTTGACTTGTCCAATTTTCACCGCGATTCTAAGCACGGTCATATTCTTATTCAAAATATAGAGGTGTGAAAATATTATGTTCATCACAGAGCAGGTTCAGCATGAACACACAGAAATCACAAATATAATTAGATATGCCGATCAATTAACGGGGTCCGGTTAACAGCGTTCACCCGTACGGTGAATTTACAACTACGATGATTTGATGGAAATTAACCCCCCTCCCCCACTTTTCTCGCCGGAAATGTAATTGTTCCTAAATTTACCTTGAAAGATTGAGAAGTTGGAGTATTAGGCATACTAGCCCCCCCCCCCCCCCCCCCCGACGACACGGATTACGAATTTCATGATTTTGGGGAGAAAAAATTGTGTAGGGAAATTTATTTTCGGAAGTATATAGTATAGGTATACCCCCCCCCCCCCCCCCCCACGGATTAGGATTTTCATGATTTTGGGAATTAGGGTTTTTCCTCAATATTTCTGAGGATTAGTCTAGCCCCCCCCCCCCACTTTCAATTTGCTCCCGACGCCAGTGAATCATGATACAGCCATAGATGTAGTAAAGTCTGAAATGCATGTAAATAATTAAACAATTTTTATATTAGACTCAAACTCCAAGTGGGTTTTACTTTTTATTATCAACTGTAGAATTTTTTACAAAAAAATTCCTGTGTACATGTGTTGGCGTGGTATTAAAAAAGAAATGAATTAGCTCTAAATCTCAGGTTGTACGAATATTTGGTACGATTTGTAAAAATTTACAACGACTTTAACCTTAATTTGTTTGCTTAATTAGTTACTGTACCTCAAGGTTCATTCAAATGATAACTAAATGATTTAAGAAGGAGTCTTACAAAATAGGTATATTAATTTATTTTACTAAATAATTATAATTTACTTATCAGTTTTACTAACTCAGGTACACACAAATTGAAAAAAAAATTCCCGCCGGGCTCCAGTTATAAACTCACGCTTCGTACTGTGTATATGTTATGTAACAGTCTTTTGTTCACTCCTGACAGAAAAAACCCTGCAATCCACACAGAATATACAGGAAAATCACAGAGGAGGTCACCTGGACAAAGAATGTATACACATGTATACACGTGCCCGAGTACCTAAGATTAATGATTTCATCATAAGCATTAAACAAGATCAGACATCAGTTTTTCTTTTCAAATTCAATTAATTACTTAGTAAGGTTCTTAATTAATCGCCTTATTTGCAACATTTGAAGATAGTTGCATGTATACATATAGTTTCAGTCACGCTGAAACCTTACTATACATTTTAGTATGTACGGATTCATTATCATTAGGCTAGAATTAAACTTAAACCTGTTGAAAATAAATGATATCACTATTAAACTCAAATCAATTTTAGTAATAGTTTCAGCAATGCGTAAACCATTCGGAATCTAAACTTAAAGTTTCAGCATACTGAAACCTAGCGGAAATGTTCTGAAACTGATTGATATTTCCATAATAATTTACACAACTTTTCACATGATTCAAATTTAGTTTCCGCATTGCGGAAACCATCAGGAATCTTAACTTAAAGTTTCAGCATACTGAAACCTATCGGAAATGTTCTGAAACTGATTGATATTTCCATAATAATTTACACAACTATTCACACGATTCAAATTTAGTTTCCGCATTGCGGAAACCATCAGGAATCTTAGACTAAAGTTTCTGCTGACTGAAACCTAACGGATACTTGCTGAATCGATATAATGGTTTCCGCATTGCGGAAACTATACATGAAACTTCAACTTCAAGTTTCAGCAAGGTTTCCATATAGTTTCAGTTTTGCTGAAACTTGATTTTTCATCCAGTGAGACAGATATACTAATGTTTTCAGTCAATACGGACGTTGTTTTATTTATTCTCTGATACTGTATAAATTAAAATGGTTGTCTATATATAGGTTTATTCCTTCGTTACCAAAGTTATATAGGAGTATTCTTTTTGTCAACGTCAAAAAAGTATTTTCAGTATCTAATTTTCAAAAAATGATTTATAGGGGTTTTCAAACACACACACACAATTATAATCACCTAAAAACATCCAGAATACTGCCATACACATGTCATACTTCACTCGCTCACCGACGAATTCAAAATTAGTCACTGCTTAAAAGTGGTTATATTGTAAACTTAGACGAAGAAATAGAAAAACAGAGACAAATGAAAGAAAAAGGAAAAGAGAATTATCATGAAGAAAAACCAACAAAATCATGATTGTTATTCAAAAAATGAAGGTGTCCGATACCATCTAAAATTTCACATAGAAAGAAGGGTTTCTGAAAGAGTTGGGTTTTTTTAAGTGTCTACCACCGTTTTTGGTGAACTTAAATTGTTTTATTGTAACAAAGTTAATAATTTTATCATCTATATGCCAAACAGTACAAAGTAATTGCTTACTGCAAAACAAATTACCAAAATTTACTTGATTACTTTGTCATCTGAAATAAAATATGATATAGAAAAATATGCAGCTATATATTCAAAAACAAAAACTTAACACCTTTGACAAACTATGGGTTAAATGGAAAATTATCGTTGAATAATCATGATTTTGTTGAATTGTGCGCTCTTAACTTGCTCATTGGCATTACTTGTAAGTCAACCACGGACACTTTAAGGACTATCTAAGGTTTGAGCCTAAAATGGCCCCCTTAAATGAACACCATCATTATATTGTAATTCTTTGTTTTCTTTGTACAGATAAACATTTGAAATTTTCATAATGAATGAATTGTCCACAATATAAAAATATGACATAAAGTTTACTTTTTCCCACTTTTTAGTATAAAACAGCTGGTTTACAAGCAGTTTTCCTACAAGAAAACATTAAACGATTGCTTAAACAAATAAAATATATCACTAAAGTTGTATCTATTCAATACTTATAATAGACAAAAAGATTGTTCTTGTTTGGGTCGCTATATATATGCCATTCAAAAAAAAGATTGGAAAAATGTAAAAGAAAAAATGAATTATTTTGATAAAATTATAAAAATAGCGTCACTTCTGACGTCATATGCTTCCAGTGAATGCAAATAACGAGGTGAACAATATATTTTATATCAATTCAAAAAATAACACAATTTAATGTATCTGAAACACTTTGAAAAGGCGAGTTAGGGGGCCCAATTTGAAAAATATCATATTTATTTAGTTCTTTCGGTTGATCATTTGAAATGCCTAACTAAAGCAATGTAAACTATAAAAACCGAAAAATTAAATTTGACCTAAATAGCATCCAACCCATAAAACAAAATGTGTACTATTGATTTTACATACAAAAGAACTATATATAATATGTGGCCCCCATATTTCGGCATTTTTTAAAGTGTTTCCGGTACAATAATTTGTTATCTTATTTTTTAGAAGAGTTGAAATAAAATATGTTTTTTACCTATTTTTTTATTTATATATGCATCCACTGGCTGTATATGACGTCAAAAGTGCTGTAGTTTTAGAATTAAATCAAAATCAGTAAAAAATTGACACTTTTCTTATCGTTTTTCGAATAGGAAATATAGAGCGACTCTTGAACAAGAACGAACTTTTTAGCATATATTAGTATTGAAGAGATACATCTTTGGTGAAAATATTTTGTTTTGTCAAGCAATCGCTCAATGTTTTATTAAAGAAAACCTGCTTGAAAAAGCCGTTTTATGCCAAAACTGTGAAAAAGGTAAAATTTAGGATGATCATAAATTGTAGGTACTCAAATCAAAATGAAAATCATGAAAAACTTCTGTACAATCTGTACAAACAAAACAAACAATTACAGTAAAATGACGATGTTCATTTAAGGGGGTCATTTCAGGCTCAAACCATAAATAGTCCTTTGCACGAGTCAAATGTTTTTATGTTGATTATCATCAAAAAGGAAGAACTCTAGGTAAAATTAAAATCCTGAATTAGAGCCAATGAAAAGAAAAATCCAAAGTTATTTTAAAACAATTTAAAAATCATCACGAACTGATATAACACCTGGTCCAAATTGAGTTCTGCCTCCTGTTTGTTAATTGAAGTTGGAATGATCTCAATATTATTCAACGATTCATAAATGTCTCCTGTATACTTTTCAGTTAAAAAAAAAAGATGTTAAAAAAAAGTAATGGAATGTTTGGATTAGGAAATCATTTGACAGATGTCCTATTAGGAGACAATACTTTTAAGAATTATGAAATTGCTGCTATAATAATACTTTTGTAATACAAAAACACATTTATAAGTGATAAAATATAACTGGTTGTTTACTATTATTATACTGAAATTGTGCCATATAAGAACAAGAAGAATTTTTTGGGCAATATTTAGAAGATTGATAAATGACTTCATATAACAAGTCCAAGAAAGTGAAACATCTTTCCAAAACTCATTGCTTTTTTTGCACCCGCCATAAAATGGCTGGGACATATGTAGGGCGAGTTCGATCATTAACTAGAGTTCAACCACGGTAGTAAGGAAAACTAATGGTGCGCATGTCTGTGTTCGAACGCACATTGGTCATTGATCGATGTCTGGTTAAAGAAATGAGAAAGAAGTTATATGCTACTCATAATTTTATTGTTCATGAAAAAAGAAGGAAAATAACTTGTAAACAAATTGAATCATATGTGTGTGCGCTAAAATTTAACACATTGCATGTTGTGCTGATTAAAATAAGCAAAATTTGGAGGTTTGCTTTCTTCCGCCATCTTTAAACTACCTGACTAGAGACAGACCAGAGTCTCTCCGTTGGTTGGACCCCGGTTCCATTTTAGTCGGACTAATGTGAGTTCGATCTCATTTTAGTCGAACTACGGTGACCGTAGTTTGTAATCGAACTCGCTCCTATTATTACCCCGTTCCGTCATTCCGTCCTTCTGTCATCATTTACTTTCCAATCAGTATCTCAACAACTGTTGCACACGTTCCACTCATATTTGATATATGGATGTATCTTATTAATTTACAAGCTCAGTTTGAGTTTTGGTCTAGTTCAAGGATTTTTTACAGAGATATGACTCGTGAACTTTGGAGTAAAAAGGGAAAATTCACTTTCCAATGATTATCTCAACAACCGTTTTACACATTCAACTCAAATTTGATATTTGGATGTATCTTATGAATATTCAGGCTGAGTTCGAATTAGGTTCCGGTCCGATGATTTTTGACGAGTTGTGCCTCTTGAACTTTAGAAAAATAAGAAATTGTCAGTTTTCGCTCTGTAACATATGTAAAGTTTATATTTTATATAAGGTTAACTTATTAACTTTTGAAGGGGTGCATATATTAAGCTGATAGATAGTTCATATGTAGGATATTTAAAAGAATATACAGATCAAGCTTAAATTTAGCTCCGGTCTGATGATTTTTGAAATGGTATGCCTCTTAAACTTAGGAAAAAATGGAAAATTCGTAGTTTCCGCTCTCTAACTTTTGAAGTGATGCATATGTAAAAATTGATATTCCATATAAGGTTAATTTACTTAGCTTGAACTTGGTTCCGGTTTGATGATTTTTGAAAGAGTTGTGCCCTTTTGAATTGAAAAGAAAATGAGTAATTTTCTGCGATTTACATCTTTTTCTGCAATCAAACAAATGTTAAACTAAATTTGGCATTTGAAATTTTGGTCACCTGCTGGGGCATTCGTGGCGTCACGACACATCTAGTATAATCAAGCATTCCAATATAAAGCTTTTTCCAAAACAAATATTTTCTATAGAATATGATATTACGTCTATTGAAAGAAAAATATTTGTCCATCCATGATTTATGAGAACTAGTAAAATTTTTAATCAATGAGCACTTGAGAGATGTAATAAATTTGATAATATCAACCATTTTCATCCATCCTAAACAATATTTTCTTTGTTCTTACAGATTATTTCACTTTATCTGTTCTTGAGTTCCATAAAAATTTAAAAAATAGTTTGGTTTAAAAATAAAATGGTTCCTTCTGTCTAGTTTTGTAAAAAAAAAAAAACTTCCTGTTATTCCTCTTTTCCAAGTATGCTGTTCCCCTTGATTACTTTTCTCGAGGTCATGCGCAAGTATACACTTACGTGAATAGTTATAAATATCCATAGGGCCATTTTAATTTCCCCTTACATAAAATAATCATTATATTCAATTATATCGTCGCAAGCCATAAGTTTACGAATAATATCCACTCTGCTTCTCTACAACCCTTGGCAGATTTAAGCAATGTTTCCAGAAATAGCACAGCGCCGTCTAGCGATTGGAGTAAAATTGGAGCAGCTTACGTTTTTTTTATCTAAGAGATAATATTGGAAATGGTCGTGTAAAAAAAAGTATGAATGATTTTTAAAAAACACAATATATATATTTGTATTAACTATCTTTTTCATTAATCACGTAAAAATCGTAATAGAGGTTGTATTTAAAGGTTGTATGAAAACACAACGAACTACATCGCGATTTATTAATTTCCCTGCGAATGCCTTTCTTCGCAGCCAAACAGATTCCGTTGCGCGAGTTTTGATGGCTAAATCTGACAAGGGTTGTAGAGGAGCAGCGTTGATCGTAAACCCTTGGCTAGCGAAGATGATTTAATTAATACCAATGAATAACCTTGCGATTTCATCACAGTGTTTTCTTTCATACAGTTCATCACATTAACAAAGTTTGCCAACATAGCAAAATCAATGTTAAAAACGGCATATATATATATATATATATATATATATATATATATATATATATATATATATATATATATATATATATATGGAAAATTGAAGCTGGATGATAAACAATACGTTCAACAATTTTCGTTAAAATTACTCCTCAGAATTAGTACCTTGATGTAGTAAAAATCACTAGTATTTGCATTTTTGTCCAACACTTTTACTTAAGGATGTTGTTTACTCATGGTTTGAGTTGTCAAATTCCAAATGTTATAAAGTTCAATGTCATGAGTAAAAAAGAGAATCTTAGCACAGCAGAGGAAATTCAGGCTAAATTTAACTTTGTCGATTTTGTTTTCCGCTTAAACTTTTTGGCTGCACCATAATATCAAAAGTTAAGATTTTATATGTTTGTCAATATAATTTTGCATATTTTATTTCGATTTTATCTCACTTTTAAATTGACAAAATCGTATGGAACGCATTGCCAAAATATTGAAAAATGCTTTAAAACGATGAAAGACACCATATCTCAAAATTTTGATCATTGACCTCATAAACATTTTATGCCAGCAGAATAAAGTCAATTTTACTTGCATTACTATAAATGCAACTGTATCTGGTGATCACTTTACTTTACAACGAAATAAAAATACTTTCATACAAAAACAATTAAAAAACAAGGACGGATAAGGCATGACTTTCGTTTTAATTAGGGCATGCCAGTAAATAATGCATAAAAGGAATCTTGAAAAGGAAAAAAAACCTCTTTTGTAAGATGAGTTTAAATATGACTAACTTATTATTGAATAGAATATTTCTATATTTCTAAACTTAAAAAGATATTCAATTATTATCATTTATTTATTTAACGCATTGCTTTTGTGCAAAAGTGATTTCAAAATTTATTAGTTTTTCATAACACAGTAACACTACATGTAGTACATGTTTATACAAAGTTTTTGACTTTATGTAAACGTTTAATTATATTTGCATATCATGTGTAGTGTATTTGTCTTTTATACTGGTTGGAAAACAGTGAAATAAAATTTTAGAACTTATGTTAAATCCAATGAAAATGATTACAAGAAAAATGTTTTTAAATTACATCTTCCCTATTTGATGACACATGAAATGTATGAATGCAATTATACGTTGTCTCTATATGGTGGGTCCCTACGTCATCACTGATACCTCCCTATACACCTTATTAAAAATATGTTATTAATAAGCACAAGCCTATTGTATATACGTACCTTGTTTTATTAATAGTGCATTAAAAGCAGACAAATATGTAATTTTCTGTATGTTTAAAAGGTTTTATACGCTTTTAAATATTGTATTTGTACAAGCTTTTCTACATTTTCATACATATCTTATCACAGAGCTATTTCGTAAAAATAAAGATTTCTTAAAAAAAAAATCTCACACATACTAATTTACTAAAAAAATGTTGGAAGAAAAAAAAATAACTGACATTTTCCCGAGGTCAAGTTGACTGAGCAAAATGGAGAATACATATTCTACTAATCGTAGAAAGAAAACAAGCATAAAGACCCCTATTTATTTTTTTAGCATACCAAGTGGAACAGATACAAATCTAAAATTCGCACGAAAATTGAGCCAGTTAAATATTGATTAACCAAAAATATGATATTTCAATTTCCGTAATAATTTTTTCGTTTTTCATTTCATGTACCTTTCACAAAAGATGTCTTTTTTTTATTATTTTATCAATTGAAACATTAAAAATTGATATTAAAAAGTACCCGAGTACCATAGGTCATACACAGAAAAATCTGATATATACATTTAATTAATAAGACCTATTTTGGAGTAAAGAAAATCTAAAAGATGGTAATTACCACCCCTTCCTCGACCTTAAATCTTGAAATCAATCGAGCGTTTAGGAATGCGACAAAGGAGTACTGATAGGACTTGCCAAGTGCCTTTTAGAGATATGAAAAAGTGTTTAAAGCAGTATTATCAGGTATTCCACCTGACTAAATGTTATTTTGATGTTAACTGTCATTGCAACCTGGCAAGGCAACCTGTCATCTAACCAACTGGCTATGCCACTTAATGTAAGCAACTTAGTCAAACATCTTTTAAATGCTTTGTGTTAAATAATAAATTGTAAAGCTTGTTTATTCATATAACTCTAAATTACATCATTTACAATGATTACTTATTTGATATAAACAAGCAAAGGAAGATAACTCTATTAACCATTTCAATAATTCCCATCCCCAAGACTGGACTCTTGCCCAATGCTTTATGGTCTTTCTTAATATGCAGCCAGTTTCTATTTCGTGCCAGTACACCTAAAGAAGATTGTAAAATATTATATACATTAACACTGCACAACCGATTTTGGCCACATCCTGCAGTAAGGACTTCTACCTTGGGGGGTCATGGAATTAACAATTTTGAGGGCTTTATGGTATTTCTTATTATGCAGTCAGATTCAGTAGAGGTCATGAAGATGTCAAACATTAAAAATATTAATTCCATAAGACCACTTTTGCCAAGCCATAGAGACAAACCCCTACACTAGGTGATATGAAATTTACAGTCTTGGTTAAGGGCTTAATTTAAATCTTTCTTAATATGCAGTCTGTTTTTCTTAATTAATAAGTGCCAGTAAAAGGATTTTAAAACAATATATACAGTTACACCATATGACCGTTTTCCCTGTCCCAGAGTCAAAACCCCTTCCTTGGGGACCTAAAATTTACAATTTTGGTAAAGGGTTTAAAAATCTTTCTTCGTTTTATTCACTATCAGCAAAAGTAGAGAAGATTTTAACATTATATCACTCATATATGCATTAATCCTACATGGCCATTTTGGCTGCCCCCTATTGTAAAACCCCCTATCCTCGGGGGACATGAAATTTACAATCTTGGTTGGGGATTTAAAATCTGTTTAAATATGCAGTCCTTTTGTATTCAATGCCAGTAAAAGTAAAGAATTTTAAACATTATATATATATATATATATATATATATATATATATATATATATATATATATATATATATATATATATCACATTTACGCTATATGACCATTTTGGCCACGCCCTAGAATCATTACCCCTACCTCGGATGATATGAAAGATACAAATTTAAAAGAGAGTTCTTCTACATAACTATGAATGAAATTTTTCTGTCAGATAATTGTGTGAAAATAAAAAAAAAATATTTTTGAAAAATGGTCAATTCATACTATTTTTGTCCAGCCCCTATGGTTCTGGGGAGGGGGGAGTCATAAAATTCATAATGTTTCTCTTACCCTACACATGCAGCATACTAAATTTAAAAAACAAAATGGGCCATGTAATTTTCAAAAAAGTTAAAAATGTTCAAATCTTAACACACGACGCACGACAACGAACGAAAACCACTTGCAATAGCTCATCTGAGTGACTTGTTTAACCTACAAAATTATTTGAAACTGCAAAAATTGGAAATTTGCTGGAAACGTATTATAAAAAAAGTTATACATATTGTAGAGATTTATTTTAAAAAAAGAAGCTAAGGCATGGTTTTATTGGTTCTTTTAATAACATAATGTGTCAAATTAATGATTTCAGAAGAAAAAATATATTATTTTAACAAAAAAGTGCTTAATAAGGATCCCCCTTAAATAATTCACTTTTGATTGAAGTTAAACTTGTTCTTAAATCATGTGAAGCAGATTTTAAAATAGTATTCTGAGATGTCAGTTCTTTTATCTTTAATTGAATTTGGAATGACTATTATTTATTATTTCCAAACACAAATCATTTTTTTCTTAAGTTTGCAATTTTAATGCATTAAGGTTATATCTTAAGAATAAAGTGTCTCCTTAATTTCACATTTTAAACTTTAAAAAAAATCAAATCAAAGCTAGAATTATTAAACAAACAAACATACACTTTTTATTTTATTAAATAAAAATTAAATTATGAAATAAAATTAATTGTTTCTCAATTTGGTTATAATCAGCTGTCTAACCTCAACATAGAAAAATATTGGTTTCTGTTAGAACTGTTAGGCAATAAATACTAAAGGACCTCTTAAAACATTTGTTAGCTGTTCAAAACAAGGAACAGTTTACTAGATCAAAGTATGTATTGATGAACTCTAATGTGCTTTCAGAATATTAGAGTTTTTATTTTCCTTTGTTTTAATAACGAATGCAATTATTATATCAAAAGCAGCTCAAACAAAGAACTATGAAGTATGACCTGGGAAACAAATGACTACCGTTATCAAACAAAATACAAAAAGTAAGACATGTTAACAAAGTTCAATAGTTTTCACTATGACATTAAATCGTTTGGAAAAAAAGATGTTAGGACTCACATAACAACATATAAAATAGGCACTTGAACAACGTCCTTTTCCAAACAACAGAAATTCAACTAATATGTCTAGGATAATCTCAATTTCACCCTTTTTATAACAAATATGTATCAAAAGTTTTGAGTGAACACACACTTAGTAATTCGATTTTTCTGACTTAGGAAGGATTTCACAAAACCTGTCACAACACTTATAACTCTTCCTGTAAATTTTTTATCTGAAGATCTCTGTTAGACACTTTTCCTAACTTTATCCTTTGTAATTCTGTGTCGGGCCAAAATAAGAATATGTATGTTTCAGCAAGTAGTTTTATACAGAGGTAAGTATCTTTTTTTTTTATTTATTTTGTACTATATTCTTCTCTTGCCTTTTGAACTAATGATACAAAATACCTTGTTATCAGGAAAAAATGACAATAACAAACTGTCAACAATCTTAAAAATCCATGAAACGAAATACAAATTCAAAGCAGAGCAACACGGACCTCTAAAACGATAGAGGTAGAATCAGGTGCCATGGGGGAGTGAGCATCCTATGCTGACTGGTCACACCCACTGTGTGCTCTTTGACGTAATCGGGTAAAAAGCGGAAAACTCCGTAACAATTAGGTGATTAATTATGGTCCAACAATTAGTATGAAAAACGTCAGTCAGCAGGCGACCCAGTGGAAGATTGTATTTACTGACAAGGTCGTTGTATCGACCATAGAACTTACGAAAAGTTGACTTCAAACGAGACTGTTGATAGTCCTGTTTTATCAACTTGTTTGTCAGTACATGTAGCTTGCCTCGCCTTAGAAACTGTTCAAATGAAGAGCATGCCCTTGTGTATCGAAACAACTGAGAGACAAAAACACCATATGCAGGTGATGAAGGTATATTGCTACATAAGTAAGGGAAGTTGACTATAGAAAAATTGAAGTCATCGCGTTTATCATTAAACTTTGTTGTTAGGTTACCATCAATGTCCATTTCCAGTAAAATATCAAAATATGAACCAGATGACACAGACTCAGGGGTGTCTTTTGTTTCAAGTTAACTGGGATATATCGAGTCGACGTAAGTATGGAAATAACAATTGTTAATTGATAATACGTCGTCAATATACAATTATATCTGAATGTTGAGTTGAAGGCCACAGCGAGTGATTTTTTTTCATAAGTATTTGAATAAATTCTGCTTCATAAGAATACAAAAATAGGTCTGCTAACAATGGGGCACAATTGGTACCCATGGGAATTCCAACAGATTGTTGGAAGACTTGGTTTCCAAAAACAACATAAATAGATGTTATCTTTCAGAAACTCAAGCATCTTTTTAATGTCAACTCCAGAGTACTTGTGTGTGCAGTCAGAATGGTTTTTAACAAAATAGTGTTTTAGATTTCCAACGACAAGGTAAGCACTTTTACGACTTCCATTTTCATTGAAGAAACAACTGTCGATGATATCAAAAAGCCTAGATTTTAATTTGTCATGGGGAATGGTTGTATAACGCGTTGAAAAATCGTACGTTTTGATGCTATTGATTTCAATTTTGGTAAGATTTTGTGACCTCTAAGTTTCTAATAATTCTTTAGAGTTTTTTTTAATATCAACATCTGATTTACAACCAGTTCTGGAGTATATTGTTGTATAGTACTCTTGAAGTTGTTTCCTTCAATATCCTATCTCAAAATCGAAGTTGATCATTCAATGATTTCATTTTCTTCTCATTATCAATCGCCCCAAGTACATTATCAACTTTGATGTTTGTCTTTGTTTGAAATGCCAGTAAAGTCTGTTTCTTATAAACAATTGCAATCATATTGTCTACTTAAAAATGTCTTTTCTTCGCTTTAACCATGGCATTATTCTGAATAAGCCTTACTTATGAATGTATAAGTTTTGTTTATTTCACGCATTCAGGAAATTTCTTATAACTTTTACCACTAATTTAATGTGGAACAGATTTGCTTTGTTCTAAGAGTATCTCTAAAGAGTAAATGTATGATCCTGCTCGTCCTTATAACGTCGGAATTCTTGAGTCAACTCGTTCACGGCCTAGTGTGGACTTGATGGTTCCTCCTGGTACATGTTCTTTTTAGGCGCTTTAAAAGGGGGAGCAGGACACATATCACGTGACTATCATTGCAGTGATGCTTTGATGTGGTAACTCTATTATGACGTCATAATTGATTTGATTGTGTATTTCTATGATGTCATTTATTCATTATGACGTCTTAGAGGATCAGAGGGATCTTTTTTCCGTACTAAACGGCTCTAAATAAGTCATTGTCAAAAGATAAGCTGGTGGAAATTTAACATTTTTAGTTTAAGAAATGTAAATGTACAAAATCATAACCGGTTCGGTTAATATAATCAGATATACATTCTGATAATGATCTATTCATGTTAATTGATAAATCTAAATAATGCATTACCTTTTTTGATGGTTCAAAACAGAATTTTTCATAAAAAGTCATGATTCCAAAATTAGGGTTGGGGTGAATCCCATTGTAGTATCTATCTTAAATGCCAAGAAAGTTGCCATGAACATTTTGTTATAAAGCACATGCTAAGGTTGATATATGAAATTTTTTAGAACATCCATTGACAGTTTTTTATGTATCACCACATTTTCAAATTTAGAATCGAAGACTTCAAAATGCAATGTTAACTGCTCATTTCAGCAATATATTGGTAAAATTATGAAATTACTATGTACAAAAAGCCAATGTTGTAAACAATTTTGAAATTTGTTTTAATTTGACAAATAACTTTACACTGCAACCCCCTGTTCCCCCCTAAAACACGTTTGTGTAAGCCATTTAAATGCAACTCTCTGTAGCAGTAAACAACTCATCGTAGCAAACCACGATTTTAAGTACAAAAGCTCCCTCAGTTACGACATAATTATCCTTTTGACACGCCGGAAAGTCAGTTTCGCTTCTTTTACTTACATTTACACAGGTCGGTATACTACCTTATATGGATAGCATTATTCAACACGTGACTGTATTTACGTCAAACAAATTCTCCAATCCAGTGAATAAGTTGCAATGCATGACAGTCTACAACGTGTTTACGATTCAACAAACGCACGTGGTTTTTGTCTGTTTTATTCACAATATTTAATTGCTCCAGAATGTTTGTACATCTTGATTTTTACTTTAGAAGGTAAAAAAGGAAAGATTACGTACCATTAACTTTGTTCCGTGCTCACATTGAAAAATACTGTTGTTTTAGTTGATCAATTGTTGATTCAAAAAATGATCAGTATCAAACGACTGACAAACATATGCATACAAGTACAAACAGATTTTGATAAGAAAAAACTGCAGAATTGTGTATTGGTGACTTTATCATTGTGCACCAGAAATAAATACAGGTAACTGTACATTTTTAACATATGTGAATAGCCACGGTAGTAGAAATGCACAAATATACAAACGCAGAAGCGCAAGCTATGCAGCATATAGTATTTTGTCCGTTCAGCATTCTTATGAATGTCCCTGAAGAAAATATCAACGCGCAGTCTACTAATGTTGTCCCAAATATGGGGTATCACGTGAAAAAACGGTACTCACTGCTTCTAATCCAATAGGACGTAGCTCTCTTTTGAACATTGACAATGGGGTATTGAAATAGGTTGATATAAGTCCTCATATGCATTATTTTTAAATGTGAGCATCGAAATTGAAGTTCAGACATAATTGTCCATATTAATTTTATAAATTCAAAAAAAATCATTCAAAATGAGATTCCAAAGGACAATTCAAAATGGTATATATTTTCAATACGCTTTGTATATACTGAAACTTGTAGTAGCCCACAATGCCTTTCAACTCATTCACCTGATTGGTTTGTCGATAAAAGTAAACAGATTGCAAATTTATGCCGACGACACAAAATATAGTGGTTTCAACCTGTGACACCCTCTTCTAGTATGTAAACGTATTGGAGTACCTTCCGCGCGAAACGATATTGAACTTACAATTAAATTTTGATTTATGCTTTTGGCTTTTCCTACTCCTCATATTTAGTTACTAGAAGCCAGCTACTAGTAGCCAACTTTTATTTCATCTCGTAGCCAGTTTCTAGTAGCTAACTTTACCTATCTTGTTTGGCATACCTGCACATATGCCTCCACTTGTCTCTAACCTTTGTTGCTCTTTTGGTGTTCCTTATAGTATTTGCTTATTCAGTAATGCATATTACTTCTTATTTGTGTAGCTATTATAAAAATAACTTTCAATAGCTTTCAATTAAAGGACACGTTTTACATTCACTTCGTATTGAATAACGTGTATAACGGGCTTTTGTATAAAAAGTTAACACTGTCCTATATTGTTATCCGCAGATAAAATTTAGTATGACCAGGTTCCATTTTAGTGAAATATAAAAATATAATAAAAGGTACAAGCTGGGGAAATGTATGTAGCATTCGACTGATTCTTATCAACAATACTGAAAATAGATAGAAACCATATACACATCCAATGCTAAACCATGCAAAAGATTAATAATTATAACGGCAAAACTAAAGAAGAGTAACTCTGCTTAAGGCAGCGGCAAAAGTAAACTATTCGTACAATATACCTGTAAAATATCATATAAATAAATGCGTTTATTCAAAATGAATGTTAAAATTGTAGATCTGGAAATGTCGTTACATGTATGTAAAACATTTTACTTTATAATCGGTGGTTACAGATGCCCATTGCGGAAAATTAAAGTACTTAATGGAGAAAAACTAGTATGGGATAAAAACCCCTGTGACGAAGTCTACACAAAAAAAATGATGACAGACAGAAAGTTGAAATGTAAATATTCACTAACAAACTGCTTTTATCGGCGAGAGAAATGTCTTAAATAAAAGTTACCCAGGTGATTTATGTGATTTAAGTATTATACCACAATCGTATGTTGTCACCTAGTCTGAAACTTTATAAAAAAGTAAACAAACTATTTATTCCTCGAGCATAGGTATTGTTTTTTAATTATGATAAAATTACCAAACGCTTTTAAATGATAATAAGTGAAGACTCAATATAAGTAACACATTTGAATGTTGCAATTTTAATAAATTACGATAGGGTTACAATACAGTTCTAGTATTTCAGGAAGACTGTAATATAAAGTTAGAACAATAATGACCTGTGAAAATAGTTACTAATGCTTTAGCGGAATCTGTCAATTTTATTGAATACTCTGGTAATAGTGATGGTAAATAGATGATTCTCTGTTGCTTATCCAGAGACTGTATTTGCTGAGACATAATATTATCTTCTGTCAACTTTGGCTTCACTTTTTGACACTCTATGCCTTATCCTCAGAAGAATCTTTTTCGTACTCTATTTCTGTTCCCGCAACAGATGGATATTCTAGGTCAAAGTTAGTAAGCATTTTCTGTGCATCTTCTATTTATCGTCTTTTGACACTGGACTTTGGTAATCTATATCATATCTATTTTACTTATGGACAATGAAGCCTCCTCCTCAGCATTCTGCTCTGTTTTTACTTATTACAAAACTCAGATTCATTATCATCATATTCATCAATTGATGTTGGTGATATTGACTGAATCCTTTAGCATCACCCTAGTTCTTGATGCTGGTACTGGAAACTGGATCTTAGTTCCAAACGGGAGAAGTAGATTATGATGAAGTGTTTTGCATCTCCCTAAATCTATATTACTATATTAAAATAATAGACTCGAATTTTTTGGCTTTAATATGAATTAAAATTTTAGATGAAAGGTATTTACAGCCTCAAAATGGTTTGTTATGAATAATTTGACTTTTATTCTCAATGCAGCTTTATTAATTTTTTCCAAAATCGTTTCGGAGCGATTCTGCAATTTTTTGCTACATTAATACCGGTATATGGGAGGCATTTTAACTGTGATGAAAGCCTGTCCCGAGACACAGTTAGATTATTCTAACTAAGCATATTGTAGTGAAATTAATAGCTTTTTGTAGGCTTAAAGCTTGGTTATGTAAATTTCAAAAATACGGTGTGTCGATGTATCTATGTCGTGAATTTCCGATATCATATGCAATGTCAACCCGTACACGCACGGGTCAAAGTCTAGTTATCTTTAAAATATCAGTGATAGGTTGGCTAATGACATCATAGAAATAATCGTATAATATACACTTATAAGAATATTTCCAACACATTAAGAACAACACAACTTAGGTGTGAGCCAGACGAGCTTTGCGGGCAGCTGGCCTTTAATGATAATACATCATCGATATCATGTGTACATAAAGTGTAACAAAAAATATAATTCCCCATGAATGACGTTAAAAACCGCCCAGGAAAAACCATAGATAAAATATTTGAAAAAAACGATGGAAACCTGTGTCCGAACGCAAGTGTAAATAACGTCTAGGGGCGAATTTCGGACTTATTCATACATTATTATAAATATTATTATTAATTACGGAATGCTATATAATTCACTAAATATAGTGACATCAAAAAACTTAAAAAAAGAATGTAAGCTTCGTGCGCTGAGTGAAACTGGCTAGAATGACCTTTACTATTACATGTAACTCTGACCTTTTATACTGGCCTTCCTATGGCCCCGCCCTGTATTCCTACGCGAATCTATTCGAACACGTTAATATCATACAACCTTTTCCCGCTATTCTACGAAACGCGGGAAAACTATAGTATAATATACACTTATAAGAATATTTCCAACACATTAAGAACAACACAACTTAGGTGTGAGCCAGACGAGCTTAGAATTAAATGTTCAAAAGTAAGCAAAGTATGAAATATTATGCGATATAGTTTAAGTACTGAAAAAAAACCCAACAAAACAAAACATGTAACCTGACTGTCTTTTGTTTGTTATCATAATCCCAAATTTTTTGAAACTGAAAGTCTGCTTTCTAAACTGTCTTTTACATAACCGTCTTTAGACGAATCTGATGCCCATCGTCCGTGCTTTTTCCAACATCGCTCGTTTACGTTGGAATTTGCTGCTGCTGTCGCGCCTCCCGTTCGTAAGGAATGAAGACCAATGTTGACATTTCCCATAACGGATTTAAGTTTTGATAACATGCACTCTCTTGCTCGTGTGTAACTCAGTTTTTTATTTTTGTATATTAACTTTAAACCCTCCTTGGATTTAAACACGGACTTAAACAAAAAATGATCAGAAAAAATGTCTATATTTCCTAGCGATATATAACGTTGCAACATTTTTACCGGACAAGCCGAAGTAACACCCGCTGAAATTAGTATTTCGTTTCCTTGTCTATATTGGTCAGTTTTGCTTTTGTTGATGAAAATTTTGACGTATCCATCTAAAAATTTAACATCTGAATAACGAAGTGAACTTAGTTCCTCGTAGCTGAAAAACCTGCAAAGGAAAGTAGAATCATGCACATATCACGCACTTCCAACAAACTGGAACTATCTGCATAAATATCACACAATAATACGAGGTCTTTAGTCGTGACGACTTCTTTTTTGATAACTTTGGCTTTGTTGTTGCGTTTGGAAGCTTCTACTATATTTTTAATGAATGGATGTTCTGTTGGATCCTCATATCCTAAAATGGAATGCGCCCACTTGATAGCGTACACAGCACTGGATATAACATGAAAAGAACATCCGATATTCAACAAATACGTTAGATAAAGAGCGTCATGCATGAATTGGCTGGAATAGCTGATTTTCCTTTGTTCGTAATGAATTTTGACCACCTATTGAATGACGACATAAATTTTTGCTTGTGTTTTCACTTCTGGATTTCACAATATATTCACACATTTTTTCTGCTAGAGCTGCATTGTCCGCTGATGATGTGTCGATGCCCGCTAAAAATAAACTGTTGTGTACTCTCTGTTCAATGTTTAGCTCTGGAATAAAAAATGAAAAAACTGAACAAGTTGCATTTAATATCTAAAATTCCAAGCGCAATGCTACCATGTCGAACATTTTATGACCCCCAAATATGCCGTTTGCCCCTCTGCCTCTTTCGGTTATCAAAGAATTAAGTTTTTTCACGCCCTTAATGAAATAATCCCACTTTTCCGCTTTGCACAATAATGGCCAAAACGGGGCCGATTTCCACTGAGGAATAACAAGGGTACCCTTACCCTTATCCTGTTTTAATTTATTTATTGTCTTGCAAACCAACCTTGGTGGTGGAACTAACCAGTTATTATCGTTACCCCAGAATTGCTTAAAAGCGTCTATCCCGCTTGTGTTTGGACACCACCATCTAGAGTTAAATTTGGTACATTTACTATTATAATCTGTAGCGAACCTATCACAAGTGTGTATGCCCCAACATTCATCAATAATTTGAAAAACACTGTTTTTTATTCCCCAGTCGTCACTGTCAAAACACCTGCTAAGTGAATCGGCTTGAATGTTTTCTGCCCTTGGTAACCACTGAATGTCAAAAATGATATGTAAATTCTGTAATTTTTCAAAAATTGTTACAGCAATTTCATGTAAATACGACTTTCTGCTACCGACTTCCAAAATTCTGCAAACATTTTTGCTGTCGGTATACCATGTTACTTCTTTACCCTGAATACTTTTTCCTATAGTATTCAAACACCTGTTAATTGCCTCTAGTTCCCTCCAGATGGAACTTTTCATGGATTCCTCTCCAGTCCAGAGGCCTACTACATCTGAGATCTCAGAATTTTCTACATAAGCTCCAAAACCTGAGTCGGATGCATCGCTAAAAATTTTTAGTTCTGAAAGTTCTTTGGAAGTCTTTATTTCTTTGCCATTTATAGATCTTAAATTAATCTTCCAAAATTCTAATTCTTCTAAAGTTTGCAAACTTAAAATCAATGTAAGAATTCCAACTGAATCTTGACAATATATCTTGATAAAGATACATAGTTTTGAAACTGACCGCATTTCCTATAGCGTTTTCCATAGATATGATTTGACCTGCTATACTAGCAATAGATTTCACCCGAAAATGCGAGCACCCTGATTGACTTTTCAAATACACTTCTTCAGTGCAACTGAGTAGCTTCCTAACTCTCTCTTGGGTTACTTTTAAAATACCGTTACTCATATCCCATTCGAAACCTAACCACACAATATTTTGTTGTGGGAACCAAACACTTTTAGACTCTGCTATAATGAAACCCAACCCTGTCAAGTCGCGTTTGATAACCTCACTGAGTGTAGACGCTTGATCAAAATATTCGGCCCCTGCTAAACCATCGTCCAAGTACATAATGACCCGATAACTCAAAGATCTCCAATACTGAACCACCTTTCTCATAAGTTTTGTAAAAATAAATGCTGCAGAAGAAATGCCAAAAGGTAATACGTTGAACACAAAGTATTTTTTATCCCCTTTCATCTCCCATCGAAAACCTAGATATTGTTTATGGTGTTCAAAAATTTCAATGTGATGATATGCTGATTTTAAATAAAAACTTATCAAAAAATCGCCCATCTGAAAAATTTTTCAAGCAGTTTTGACATCTTCCATTCTGAAAACGAAATCGTGAATACAACTATTGATATGCCTGCAATCTAACATCAACCGAGGTTTACCTGTTTTATTGAAAGCGAGTGTCAAAGGATTCACAACAAAAGGAACATGCTTGACCTCTGTTACGCAACCTTTATCAATGAGTTTTTGAATCTCAGAACAAACTACTTTGACATTATCCCTAGCAGATTTATTGTTGTCTAAACACACACTTTTTGGAATAGTCTTAAACGGAATTTTGTATCCATTTTCAATAACGTCCAAAATATACTTATCTGCTTGTATATCTACCCATTTAGTCAAATGACCTCTCAAACGTCCAACTGGACTGACATTTTCATCTATTGTGGCCACAAAATGGCAGACATTATTTTTATTCTCTGAAAAGTGCTCACTCATGCATGCATGTAAATCTTTGCTCTGAACAATACACATACTTTGAACATTACTAGCTAAAGTACTTAACTTAGAGCCTGTCTCTTTGTTGTTGTTGATGGTGGTGCAATTCTTTGCCCAATGACCGGGGAAACCGCATTTGAAGCATGTTCCCGATTTTGTTTACTGTTCTCGTAGGACTTGGGCTGGTTCTGCACGCTGCTGGCTCGCTCCGGGTATGGATTGGTACGCCTGGCCGTCCTCGCCTTCTGTATCCTCTCCTCCTTTAATTTCTTCGCCGCCCTGATTTCAGCTTTAAAAATTCGTTTTTCGTCCCCCTCGTCTGACGCTAATTCATGCTGTGTATATTCTTGCACTGTTCGCCAACCTGTTTTGGAAGAGTCTGCTAATTTAATTAACTTTTGTCTCTGATGAATAAGCTCTATACCTGATTAAATGCTGTTAAAGGCGATTTCTGGTTCCCCTTCGCTTAAGCTGGTGTTGGCTTCTATCAATTTTTCTCTTACGCTGTTGTTGAATTTGTACTGTGCTTCGTTTCCCTTCCTCTTGAAAACGAACGTCTTGTCGTTTGTTGCCTGAATCCTGGACAATTGCTGTTCGTGTTGCTGTTTTTAGCTCACCTGAACCGAAGGTTCAAGTGAGCTTTTCTGATCACCTGTTGTCCGTCGTCCGTCCGTCTGTCCGTCCGTCTGTAAACTTTTCACATTTTTGACTTCTTCTCTAGAACCACCGAGCCAAATTTAACCAAACTTGGTACAAAGGATCCTTATGGGAAGGGGATTCTAAATTGTTAAAATAAAGGGCACAACCCTTTTTAAAAGGGAGATAATTACGAAACTGCGAAAATTGGGTGGGTGTCTTAAAAATTTTCTTCTTAAGAACCACTGCACCAAATATGCCAATATTTACACCAAAGCCTGTATATATAGTGAAGATTCTAAATTGTAAAAATCGCGATCCCCGGGTCAGTACTGGGGTCCCAAGAGGGGTTCAAAGTTGATTAAAAAAGACAGATTTAATATAGAAATATATGGGGGGAAATGTTTTTAAAAATGTATTTACAAGGACTACAGTGCTAAAATTAGTGAGAATACTATAAAAGTACCCTAAGATAGTGTAGATTCCAAATTGTGAAAACCATGATCCCCCGACTAATACTACGTACGGCTCCAAAATATGTTCAAAGTTTAACATAGACTTATATAATGGGAAAATGTTTTTAAACTCTTCTTTTTAAGAATTACAATGCTTCAGTTTGTGAGATTACTATGCAATCATTCTAAGATAGTGCAGATTCTAAATTGTTTTAATCATTTTTTATTAAAAGAAGTATTAAAAAAAAAAGAAATTTCCATGATAAGTTTATCATAGTTAAATTATATTATCTGGAAATACATGTGTATGTTTATCGAATAGTTTATTGGTTTTTTTTTTTTTGAATTTCGATCCCGACATCAATTACTCACATATCAGGATCCAAATGATCGGGATCAAAGATCAAAAATTCAAACAACTTTAAAAAGGTGTGGATCTTAGTGTTTACGAAGTTTTGATTCACAAACACACAGTTAGGAAAGATAAAGGAACAAAAGATAGAAAATGGTTATGGAAAAAAAGTAGGAATCATTGATAGACTTCATCAACTATATATAGACTTTCCATGTTTTTTGAGTTTAGTCTATAAGACAGATGATTCATGAGAATGCAAAATCTAACATGCCTAATGTCCTCATCTCACCTGCAATATTTTTATTTTATGAATCGATAAAGAAACTTTTAATGATTGAAATACAAAACAAATGCCAATATCATCTTTTAATTATTTAACGAATATTTTTCAATTTTTTCAGTGAAATTGGATTTTTTTTTTTTTACTGCAAATGGGTATTTAAGAGCTTAAATTCAGTCTCATTTGATGTGTAAAATAACTGAATAAAAACATGCCAAAGATAAAATTGTTTCTTTTTTTATGTATTGTTTAATATATGGCAAAATCTTGAAATATATGAGTTTTACAATATTTATTCAGAGTTCACTTCATAATAAACCCTTTCGAAATAAAATGATACAAGGACTGTTGTTCAGGTGAGCGATTTGTGGCCCATGGGCCTCTTGTTGTTGTTTGGATATCTTTTGCTCGAATGAAGACAGTTTGGAGTCCATTATTTCTGAAACTCTTTGTAAGAATTCGTCATTTGGTGCCGCCATGCTGCCCGCGATAAAAGAATGTAAGCTTCGTGCGCTGAGTGAAACTGGCTAGAATGACCTTTACTATTAACTCTGACCTTTCATACTGGCCTTCCTATGGCCCCGCCCTGTATTCCTACGCGAATCTATTCGAACACGTTAATATCATAAAACCTTTTCCCGCTATTCTACGAAACGCGGGAAAACTATATTCCCATTGGTTCTATCTAGAATGCAGTTCGCAATTCAAAATTTAGAATTCATATTTGGGGCTCGAAATTTTCAGGGGCATCTACTGGTGGTATACCACTCCACCATGGAAATTTGGTGAGGTGGTCTTCTTTACTTTTTGAAATTTTGGCCTTTTGGCAATCGAATAGTGAACTGCGTTCTGGAGCGCAGTTCACAATTCAAAATTTAGAATTCATATTTGGGGCTCGAAATTTTCAGGGGCATCTACTGGTGGTATACCTCTGCCACCATAAAAATTTGGTGAGATGGTCCTCTCTACTTTTTGAAATTTTGGCCTTTTCGCAATCGAATAGTGAACTGCGTGTTAAAACGCAGTTCGCAATTCAAAATTTAGAATTCATATTTGGGGCCCGAAATTTTCAGGGGCATCTTCTAGTGGTATTTCACTACCACTGTGAAAATATGGTGATGCAGTTTTCTCTAGTTTTTGACAATCGGGTTAATATGCTAATGAATAGTGAACTGCGTGTTAAAACGCAGTTTGCAATTCAAAATTTAGAATTCATATTTGGGGCTCGAAATTTTCAGGGACATTTACTGGTGGTATACCACTGCCACGGTGATTATACGGTGTTGAATCATCTCTAGTTTTTGAGGTTTGGGCTCCCATGCAAATGTAATTCATTTTCCCTGAAAGTGTGGCATTTGAAGATGTATAGAATATATGTAGATGGAAGATTAGTATTTTTTAATGAAGACAAAAAACAAGAAATCGAAAGCAGGAAAAGTGCTCCATGTTTATTTTACACAGATGTTTCCGCGGAAAATCTCCTCTTTTATCTCTTGGCGAATGAGACTCATTTCCTTCTGGAAAAAATACAGGACATGAATCAATTAATAATATCTATAATTTATTTCGATGTTGATTTTGATACGTGCAACGAGAGTAACATTTCTGTATGAATTATTGAGAAGTATAAAATAAGTTAATGAAAATATATATGCGTGTGTGTGTGTGTGTGTGTGTGGCGTGTGGCATACCCGTTTCCTTATCTGCGGGAGTTGTAAAGCTTCATTCTTCGCAACTTGGAGAATATACGGGAGGTTTGAATTTCTTCAAGAAAATTTTAAGCAAATTAGATTTATTTACAATTCTTATGACAAACTTTCAAAGGAAACAATTTACAACAGAAAATAAATAGCATGACAGACTCAAACCTGCTCTAATGCTTTGTTCCTCGATGCCACAATTTTATGTCGAGGCAGGAAGCGTCTGAAAGTTTTGATAAAAAACATTTAAAAATAAGTGCACCTAAGAAAAGCAAACTGTAATGTTCTGTTCAATTTTAAAGTGAATACCATGTATTTAATCGTATTTGAATACCATTAAACTATTTGCTTATGTAAACAGTTGTGATACCAGAACATACCACTAGTCCCCAATGTGCAGGTTTGTGTACAGGGATTAGCAACACACGTTTGTGTTCCAAATTGTTTACTTTTCTGACCTGCATAACCCCCTTTTTTATACAATGTGGAACTCAAAAGGAATCCATGAATGTTGTGTCGTTTGTATATGACTGTATCATATACAAATAGGAATTTACAACCTGTTGGAAAATAACAGCTTACTGTTTGAGACAGCTTTATAGTCTGGCTTTAGATAGCAATAATACAAGAAAACATTATTAAAGCATCACAGTTGTAATATATTAGATCAAAGTTGTAATATCTTATCAACAGAAACATACATTCATTTATACAGCAATAGGAATAGACTGTATGATTTACCTGGTCGGTTATCCAATTTGAGCCGTCCAAAGATTTTATATCTTCAGCATTCACTTGGTATGGGCCAATCAATGCGCTTGTGAAACCCTCTTCTTTCTATATTATATAATTTTGTTATGTACTTGTATATAAAATTATAATGTCATTACGTATCTTATCTATGCTTTGTGCTTCGTATTTCTAATTTGTCAAAGTATAGATGCATTTATATCAAATTAACAGCGGTGTGCAAAAATTACCTAAAACTAGGTTAATATGTTCATTTGCATATAGTTTAAGAACATTTTACTTTAAATCTTACTTGCACAAAATCTCTGTTATCTTCTAGATCCTTCCCTTCGACATCCTTTCCAGAGTTCTTTAAATCAAAGAATTAATTAAAGAATTAATATCTACTGATAACTTAAAGTTTAAAACGCAAAATTCAAAGATCATGATTAAAATTTATTTGTACTTATACCGAAGATGCATCCATTTCTGTGAACTCTTTTTCTCTTTCATCTTCTCTTTCATACATCAGAATGTAGCAGTTTCTCTGAAATTTAAAACGAAAATTCTTAAAAAGGTAGTTCCTGGTCATATCTTCAATTCGTAAACTACTTTTAAAATCGTATTTCCCTGTAGCATTTTTATCATAATTGGATACTTATCATACATTTATGATAATAAAAATACAGGTTATTGGAGTCTTCAGAAAATCAAAAATAGAATAAGGAGGTTAAGGCATAGAATATCTAAAACTTACTGTGACAGCTGGGTCATCCATAAATCTCTCAGGTTTTTTACGCACATCAGTATCGTTACAAACAAACCAAGTCACGCAGTTCACTATTCAATTGCATATAAGCCCGATTCTCAAAAACTAGAGATAACTGCATCACCATATTTTCACAGTGGTAGTGAAATACCACTAGTAGATGCCCCTGAAAATTTCGGGCCCCAAATATGAATCTTAAATTTTGAATTGCGAACTGCGCTCCAGAACGCAGTTCACTATTCGATTGCGAAAAGGCCAAAATTTCAAAAAGTAGAGAAGACCACCTCACCAAATTTTCATGGTGGCAGTGGTATACCACCAGTAGATGCCCCTGAAAATTTCGAGCCCCAAATATGAATTCTAAATTTTGAATTGCGAACTGCGTTCTAGATAGAACGCAGTTCACTATTCAATTGCATATAAGTCCGATTCTTAAAAAATAGAGATACCTGCATCACCATGTTTTCACAGTGGTAGTGAAATACCACTAGTAGATGCCCCTAAAATTTCGGGCCCCAAATATGAATTCTAAATTTTGAATTGCGAACTGCGTTCTAGAACGCAGTTCACTATTCAATTGCGAACTGCGTTCTAAAAACCGATTGCCAGGAAACTCTTATAATACACATGAATTACATTTCTCCAAAATAAGTCATAAAAACATATTAATCAGATAAAAATATTCAGAAACGTTTTCTCACTATTCTATGGGAATAGACTTGTTACACTGAATGCTTGGTGAGATAATGAGACATTGACATCGACTCTGTAATTTGAACAGAATAATTCTAAAAATAATCTAATTCAGATCTTATAATTGACCAATATAATCAAATATCTGATCATCATAAAATTACATACAATTGATTTGAGAATCAATTTATACTATGATAAATAAACTAAATATTGATATTTGTAATCAATAATATATTTCATATTAAAAAATATCTTTTATTACATTTCATTCATACTCATTAGTTTGTGATCATGGACTAATGTTTTCTGCAATTTATAGGATAATCAATTTTATTAATAGTACATGTAAGTGTTATAGGATATTAATATTTGAGTTAACTTACCAGAACATAGCAAGTTCTGGTCCTGAATTCAATTGGAGTCAATAAATATGTATTTAATGTCTGCTCTGGTCAATGTTCAGACAAAGATCTGACTCCTCCATCTCTATTTGGAAATACCTTGATTTTCAGCACAGAAAAAAATATGTTGCTAGAGGAAGAGAGTCTTAGATCTCAATACGTATGAAAGCATAGCTATCCTTAATCGTCCTGGAATCAAGTTGACAATAGTCAATACAGGGACGTTACTATTCATCTTCCTTCCTGAAAGGAACTTTGTTCGATGAAAATGGAGAGTGTGGTACACCTAGCTATTAGTTGCTGAATGTGGATTTTCACTTCATCGATCATTGCTGGTGAAATCCTTCGATACGTCTATTTGAATTGTGTTGTATCGTACAACTCTATCCGATGTTTTACCTTATTTGTTGTTCCTATATCCGTAGAGTTGGTAGAAAATATATCAGGAAAAGTCGATATCAGGAAATGACGAGATCGGGTCCTTGCATTGATGCTTTTCTTCTTACGTCAATCTGGAGATATCCTGGTCTTTTCAAAGATGCTTTTCAGATCTGGACTAATAGTGGAACTCTCAGGCAACATGGTATTCAATATCTAAACAAGTTCGAGTCCACACAAACCTTCTCATTATAGCACTGCAACTACCCTTGTGATAACGTTGCATATCTCCACAAGAACACTGGAGTTAAAGAGATGAGTGATGTTTAGATCTGTTTGGATAATGGATTTCTAAGTAAGTTGAAGCATGACAAAGACCTTTTGGTATGATAGCTTCTTATCTATGTATCTCTTTCATTAGGTTGAATAATAAGTCTCTGTCACAGCAGATTTTATGATGCAAAGTCTAGTGCTATGGCGATACAACGTGCTTTGTCTCAATGCTATACACTTGAATGCCAGATACCATGGTGTATGCAGTTTGGCATCTTGCAGATACAATGATTCTGGTGCCAACTAATCACGAGTTACGAGGGCCATTCAAAAAGTTTTGCCCTTGCCAGTATAACATTGAATGTAGAGCCCATAAAACACAATTGTTACGAATCATTGAATTCTTTATCAACCACGCTGTCCTTGCAGATACAGAATTGCTTGAGTTTTTGAAGATTTGTCAAGCTTTGAAAATACAATAGTGATACTCTATTGTTTTATCATGGGAAAGTAAGTACAACAACAGAAACAGGAAGCTACATAAAAGCCTTATTTAACTTTAAAAGAACAGCAAAGAGAAGACAACATTTATGGAGACCTACAACCACCATATAGAACCGTTTCCAAGATGTTAACAATGGGAGAGAACGTGTTAAAGATGATTTACGATACGGAAGACTAAAAGCGATTTGTAATGCAAAAAACTGCTGAAAATGAAATAATTAGTAAAGAGAGAGGGAAGATACACTGTTAAAGACTTACTCTAATTGTAGGAATATCAATGGGAACAGTTCATACAGGAAGATTTCTGCAAGATGAATACCTCATTTACTGAATGAGAAAGCTTACCATGTTTCATGTGCGAAAAAATAAAAAAAAGTCTATTTAAAAAAACGAACAATCGACTATTTTCAGTGACAGTAACATTAGATAAAACGTGGGTGCATTATGGTGCAAACTCCTGGCCCCATTTGACTGGAGTTTAAATGAGCCGTCTGGTGAGCAGACTAACATGGTAGCACATTGCTTTGTGTTCATTCTAGTGTTGTTTTTGTCGCAGCAAACACAATTCTGATTACTTCGGCAAATTTGCTTGCAATTCCCATATGTGCTCTGAAATCCCTTTAATTCATGTTCAAATACTATAGTAGTCCTAAATAACTGTTTAATATAATATTATATCATTTGAAAAGTTTGCACTAACAGATAAAGGGCTATTTTAGTTTGTCTTGCATGAGCTTAAAATCCAAAAGACATGTATTATGAATGATTAGATAAAAATGTTATCTGAAACTAACTTGCTTTTTTAAAGAAAATAATTTCTAACTTGTATTATTTAATTTTATATTATGTCCCAATACCTTGTTGGCTGTCCTCTTTGCACAGTGTCTCTTTGGGCTCCCACCATCTTCGCTAGATAAGGGTTTCTGATCCGCACCGCTCCTCACGAACCCTTGGCTGATCGTATTATCAAAAGTCGGGGTTTTTTGTTATATGATCTCTAATGCTATTTTTTGAATAGGCCAAAAAATGAAAGATTCCACACTTAAACGTACCTGGAGCAGAAATGGCAGCCTCTTTTGACATTGATATTGACAAGTTGGAAGAACATTTTATTGCCCAGTGTGTTCAATAAATGGGAATTATGTGAATTGTTATATATAGATCGAATTCTTTAGAAGGGTGTAAGACTTGGGGAGATATAGCCTCAATCTACGAGTGCATGCCTCTGTTGATACACAATCAAGTTACATACTATTGCACCATTCAATGATAAATGCATCATGAAGGCTCAACCAGAAAGAGTAAAAAAAAGATAAGCGGTTGGAGATATTCGTGTTAGAGACACTAGTAAATAAGTAGTACGAAAACATTGTCCATTAAATCAAATGTTTTGT
Organism: Magallana angulata; assembly: GCF_025612915.1. Classification (NCBI taxonomy): domain Eukaryota; kingdom Metazoa; phylum Mollusca; class Bivalvia; order Ostreida; family Ostreidae; genus Magallana; species Magallana angulata. The sequence goes on from NC_069117.1 coordinate 10,327,347, forward strand.
ATTTTTTTTTATTGGTCGAACGGTTTCAGTAAATCACAATCAAAATCCAGGAAAAAAACCCCGATTTTTGATAGCACGATATGTCAAGGGTTCGTGAGGAGCGGTGCGGTTACTCCCTCTGGATCTTGCTTTGCTGCCACGTCTCTTTTGGCTCCCTCTTCATGTACTACACACAATTTTACCACTATATGATATTAATGAAATCACAGATAACTACTGTCTTGTCTCTCTGTATGTACAGTCTTATATCTGTCTTCGTCAAAAGTAAGACAGATCTGTTAAATAGCGATGACTTGTATTAGTTTGAAGAAATAATATGTATATGGGCACCAAAAGGTAAGTTATTATAAGTGCAATATAGAAAGAATGCTTTTACTGATAAGCTCTTCTTACAAAATAATGAAAAATTAAATAAACATGAAATTAAGATAGATACTAAAAATATAAAAAAAAATATAATAAACAAATTCTAGCATACAATACGAATGAAAACTTAAAAAAACCAAAAACACAAATGAAACATTTTACAATACAAATGAAAATTATCCAGTACATATGTAAAATTGTACAATTCAAATGGAATTTAAATAATGCAATTAAACAAAAATTTATACAATGGAAGTAAAACATTACACAATACAAATAGAAATTATAGAATACAAATGGACATTACATAATATAAACGGAAAATTATAGAATGCAAATAAAACTTATTCAATACAAATAGAAAAAATTGAATTTTGCAACGTTTGACATGCAATTATTTCCCTACATGTAACTTTTTGAGCCACTTACCCTTGTTATACAGTATGTTTCCTGGAAACGATAACCAAACTAGAAAGCAAGTTTCTTGAAACAACATTAGATGTAAAAGATTGTGCCACTAGACCTGTAGCGTTTATTATACAAGATCCATATGCAGTTACTGCTCTTTCCACAAGCTGAGTAGTTTTGCAATATTCGGCATTATTGATGACAGTTATTACTGCAATGTGATTTCATGACGTCCTCTTGGAATTAAAAGTCAATAAAGAAAGCTTTTAATGAACCATTTCGTATCAATATTTTAAAACAATACAACATTTCACAATTTGTAATGTACAATTCAACGAGCAATGAACTCTCGGCCGATTCATTAGCTAGCTCGTCAGTCGTAATGAGATCATGTTGACAGTGACAGCTTTTTCCGACCTAACGAGTCTACTGAATAATCACTGCGACAGTCCACGATCAGTCGCGCTAGTGGGCGTGTATACGGAAACTGACCAACGACACTTGGTCCGTAATGAACAGCTTAGAGTCTTTAATTTTGTACAACTTAAAAAAAAGGCTCCATAAAAAAGTTCTGATTGTGTTCTTTGTTTTTTTTATTGTATGAATGTAAATGACAGGCAAGAGCAATGGTCGCGTATTTACAACTTATTGTTTTATACATTTTTTAACAACTCTGATCTCCTTTATGGTTTATTTTGATCTAGCTCATTTGAACAAATTAATTTGTTAACTAAAAAACATTTGGGTTTTTTTCCTGATTGCCAAGTTTTGCAATGTGTTTGGGTGTATTTGTTGTATCCTGCGCATTTCACACCGATGGAACCGAGGCTACGGTACGTTTACCCCCAAAAATGTATCAGAATTTTTAAAGACCCGAAACATGTCCTTGCGTTTGGAAAAAGGGATGTTTGATAAACAACATTAACTTTGATTTTGTTGCTTTTATTTTTATCAACTTCTGACCTTGTGGTTACAATTTATACAATGTAAATATGTTCCTGGGAACAGATCCATGCTTTGATCATCATGACTTTGTTTGTTTACATCTTTCAGAAGCCATCTGTTGAACTTGAAAGTCGAGTACAGTTGTAGGTGTTATTTATCTATAGCAAAACGAAGAAAGCTACCTTGGGCCAAAAAGAAATGCTTCTCTCAAGTTCCTTAATATTTCAAAATACAGTAGAACGGTTTTAGTTCAAAGTATTCCCATTGTAAAAGATTTTGGACTCGTTAGTCAATTTTTTTTCAAAGATTTTCGTAGCTAATCAAACTGAATGTTAAATGTATCTGGGAATACATGTAATATATTATGACGGAACAGCAAAGTAAGAAAATATCACTATTTCAAAAAAGTTCTTGTCAAAATAAGTTTTGATTTATGTAAATAGTACCCAAAGTCAAAGAACGAATGTGCTTAACTTAAAGGAATAAACTAATCTTACATGAGGTATAGCGCCCTATTACCATTATTTCGCTACACCTGTGTTTGAACGGTAAGTACCTTAATTTACTAAAAATAGATACATGTACGTATATGTCGCTGAAGAATTTTCGAAACCTAGATACGGTCTTATATCATGATGTCAGTAACGCGAACCACAGAATTGACATAAATTCAGGAAACCTGTATCGAGAAATGAATATACAGAACTCTGTATAAAGTCAGTTGATATTCAGAACCGTGATTACTTCTAGCCAAAAAAAGCAGCTGAGTGTAAACAGAAGAGATTTGTTTATATTGGATGTGCTCACACTCACAATTATTCATGAATTTAGTAATATGTATTCGGTCGAAATATTTTGGTGAACATTTCTTGTGATTGTTGAAATATTACAAATCAGACAATTATACCGTGGAAACGGAAAAACTACTTTAAATCATTACACATTACCTTGTCATCATTAGCTAGATACATTTAAGTAAAAATTAAAGGTTTGCACTCCAAGCTTTATCATTTTTCTTTACCATTCACTGGGAAACAAAGCCGGTTACACCAAAGATTTTAGGTGTTAAATAACTTACAAAACAGATTTTAGCATCAGAAAATCAATCATCGGACATGAAAAAAATAACATTATAAGAATAATCTATCCTTGTGACGTATTTGGAGTAAAAATTTTGACATGAGTTTGAGTAAAAATATACATCATGTTTCTTATAATTAGACGTTTCACAAACTCTGGGCCCGTAAAACATGTTCTTTGATTAGGTATTTGTCTCTAAACTTTGCTACACGTCTGATGAATATTAATGTGATCCGCCATTTGTAACGCCTCTGCGCATGAGTGCGGGAAAACTTAGTATTTAAAAAACACGATGGAAGAAAAGTTTGTTTACAAATTGGAATCACGTTTATCATGTTTTAAATTAGATAATTCTTATATCAGATGATACCCGAAGCATTATTTTTCCGTCATTCATTAATGTAGAACGATTTAAATTGCTAATTATGTGTAATAAAGATGAAACACGATTTTAGCATCAACGACACAATAAAATGAGTGAATACCCCCTCTCCTTGAGGGATGCATGTACTGAAAGTGTTTATTTATTCTTTATTCAAAAATTCCTCTAAACGAAAATCCACTTGTGGTTTATAAATTATGAAGTAAAAACATAGAACACAGGAGCACGTTCGAACCTGACTAGCAAACTAAAGCCCCTACAACTTCATGAGAAAAACTTAAGTTTAATTCGGCTTTAATTCCTATAAGGACCGTTTGGATGACTGGAAACCAATTTGATTTACCCTTCTAAATGTTTTTCTTCAATTCAATCTGAATTAATTTGGTCCCACTGGTACGCAATGGGAGGTGTTTTGTTCGGACTCTGTTGGGTCATTGTGTATGAATACAACAGAGAGAACCGTGCGGTAAGCACGGCACGGAATCGCCCGGAATCCGTCCTTCCAGCGCTGAGTTTATACAATACAGACGTAGTCCCCGACACGGAAGGCGCAAATTAAGTTACAAAGTTGCAAATTGTATCTGAACATTGTTAAATGATAAGAATATATGGCTTTCGTTTAGGCTTCCGTTGTACAGAGCTTCAAAGCAATGGACGGTTAAGCTGATAAAGCGTGTTACAAGGGTTCGTATGATACGGACTATAGATAAAGAGATTTCAAAATATTTAAGATGAATAAATTGTGTCCCTTTATTTGATATTATTCAACATGTTTTTGTGTAGAATTAGCTGATAACGAGATGGGATGGCAATCAGGAACAATCGAGAATTTAATTTGTTCAATTTTCCCGTTCACGTGATTTTTTTTCTCAGACGACATTCAATATGGTAGACGCCGGCCGGTCAAATTTAATGTTAGTCAAGAAACCAATTATCTAGGGAGAAAAACAGGCAAACGAACATAATGACCAAATACACCTTGGTTTGTGTGTGTTCTCTATCATAACATCAAAAGCAGAATGCTATATTATAATAATATGCTATGAGAGCGTAACAGTCTGAATCAAAACTTCGAAATACTTCTATTATTTTGTAGAATAAATGTTATTATTGATAAAAAGTGTGTGAAAGTCGTTTTGGCTGGAGTTGACCTGGACCAGGTGGCCCTTCACTGTAGCCATCACTGACATTCTGTTCATGTATAGTTATATGTAATGTAATCGGAAACACACTATAAAGAGTTATACAATTACAAGGGCACAATCAAATCGAGGCAAATAGTTACAAGGTGCTGAAAATTGTTTGTGGGAATTGGTGTCCGGCAGTCGGATTGCTTGATTTGTTCCGATTTTCCTCCGCCTCTGCAAGAAATCATCTGTCTGAAGTGGTTATTGGCCGGAAATATAATCTTGCACTCAAGATTTTCTGTTAACGAAGCCATCGTTCGTCCACACTAATGGATCTGGTTTCTGCTAAATGACAAGGGAGGCTTGTGGTCGTTTAAAAAAGCGATAGGATGACAAATCGTCTACCTAAACCCACGTGATGCTTGCTTAGATAGTCTTCGTTTCAAGTGAAGAATTGCAAACGATATCTTTATCTGAGAAAAAAAACCCTCACAATCATCGCCAACTAAGGGTAATAACTAGATGTCATTCTTATATCTCAATGATTAAGTCACATGTATATCCTTTGTATCCTTTACAGAAGAGTTAGGGTTTGTTCTGTCAACTGTGCAGAAATATTCTTCTTCAGGTGTTAAACGTCGTCCTCTCATCATATTGCATTAACATTATATTATAACATGCACGTACATGTATATTGTGAAAATTGTATCAGGTAGACCCTTTTGTTTCGAATTAGGTTAGCATTTAGACATATCAAAATTAATGCATGTATATGTGTTTGTCAATCAGGAAAAAAATAGTACTTCCACCGTTACTGTAAATTGAAGAAAAACGAAGAAAATAATTATCTCTTTTTAAAATTACATCGATAAAATGATATGTTGTAGCCAACGATTTCTTCGATACAAGTCAGTAAGAGTGTGTTGTTTTTGTCTGTGATTCTCACTTCGTGTCAATATTATCAATTTCGACTCTTTATGGCATACCAGATTTAATTTAGTAGGGAAACATCTAAAGCCTAAACAATAAGTGTCATAGATTGAAGTCAAATCTTGTATTGATCTCATTTCTATCCTGTTGACATTGTAATTATCTGATATGTTGACTACTTAAATCTTCAATTAAATCATCATTCAACCAATCAATTATCTTACACTGACTCTATAAAAGTTCAAACAAATGTGACATTTTGACAAACAATACGTGGCACTGCACAGAATCTACTGAAAAATAATCGAAACAAAGTTTTATCTTATACAAAATATCTCTAACCCGCCTATTTCATCATTCTTTATGTTTTCCTTTTTAACTGGTACACCAATTAACAAACATAACTCATTATCGTTCTGAATGGTAAGATCTCGTACTTTTATTCAATGCCCGGGTTTGAATATTCGCATTTCTTCCACTTCATTAAAACCATATTAATACAGTAAAAATTTCTTTTTTTACTTTTTACTGATGAATAATGCAACATAATAAGGTATTTAATATTGTAATGTATTGTGTATCATTATTCACTTTCTAATGAGTAGTTCAAGACTTATTCTAGAGAGATAAAGAGATGAGTAATCATAAACATGGACGCTGTTATACTGTAAACCTATTACATGTATATTTAGCGGCTACGATATTTGACCGAAAATCATTTCTCAACAAGTTTATAGATGGGATTAAATTAGCGGGGTTTTTTTTTTCAAAACGTGCCTATTTTTATACATACATGTATATGAATGGTATTTAGCAATGAACTTGATTTAGCGGAAGTGGCTTTCCGTCAAAAACGCTAAAAAGAATACACAGTCAAATGTACAGTAAAACACGGTTATAGCGAACACGCTTATAATGAATTGACGCTTACAACGAAGTGACTTTCATTCCCCGTGACTATATTACATGTTGTAAACTTGACGGATATAACGAATTACGCTTATAACGAAGCAAAATCGCCCGTCCCTGGTGCTTCGTTATAACCGTGTTTTACTGTAATACGTTTACAGATCCTTAATAAAGCATTTATCGTTGAACAAAAATGCCATCAACTTTTGTACATGATGATGTTTTGCACTCCATTTAATAGATTTCCTTTCATTAAATCGCTTGATCAAAAGTTATAAAAACGCGAAATCCCTGTCATCCATGTAACTAGAAATTAAGCGATTTGAGCTGCAACTTTCATGTCGGAATTTTTTACTGTAAAATTGTAAATTACTTCTAAATGACTATAAAGACTATGCTTTATAAACTTTTTTGGTCATATTTCTGTAGTAAAAGCTACTTACAGACCCATTTAGCAAAATTACCATTCTAGTATTGTCGTCGTATACAAAATAGTCATTAATAGAGAAAAAAATCATTTCATAAATTTATACAGCTCATATTGGTTTAATTGCAATGTTGAGCTTATTTTTAAAGCAGGCAATGATAGCATAAAAAAAATTAAAAGGACCACATTATCTTACACATGCACAACTTTAACTTTAAATTTTAAGTAAATATATATATATATTGTTAATATACTGCATAATTACCGTAATACATGTCCGATTTAACACCTTTTCAAAAACAACGCTGTATTTTGCAAACAACCGTAATCTATTAGCTTGATAATCCTTGGTTTTTATCGGAAATAGACGCGTCTCATAAATCACACTTCATCCACGTAAAACATAACTCTGTATCGTAAATAAATGAATCACACACATCAATGAATGGCTTAAGAAAATTCATTCACTATAAATGAATGTAAAATATGACATTTGAATCATAGTTAGTTAAAAATTAAATTATATATTACGATAATTAAAGTAATGTAACAAAAGATTAAAATAAATTGAAAGTTTTCAATGGTTAGGGGTATTGCACGAATACATGTAGTTGTTCATTCTGAAGAATATACATTATTCGAAATTACAATAATGTATCATTATTTTAGATTTTCTATAAACCGTGTCATGTTTTCATAAAGAATTAATATTAATAAACCGGACATGAATAATAAAATGACAATATATAAAATGTGTTACCGTAAAATATAATATTAATTATGCATAAGAGGGTGCCATAAAGGGAAAAAAGTCTGAAAAGTTTAGAATTGAACACATCACATTGCTGTACTGTTTTCGTGTTTGTTCGTGTTGTCTTTTGTTATCATTATATACTCAGGCCTGTTGGCCGCATAGTTTCTTCCCTTGTCTGATTTGATGATATTGGCATTGTCTGTGGTCACAAGGGTATATTCCGACTTGCTAGTTACTGTATTCTTATCTTTCTCTGATTTGAAGAATTTCCAACAACATAGTTTTCGAACCTCCTTACGGAAGCTTTCGCCGGTTATATAGTAGATGAAGAAATAACAAGAATAGTTGGACAGACATAACTCCTCCACGATTTTTCTTATTGTCATGTACTGTAGGTATCTCTTCCAGACTGGGTCTGCCGCCATGGTTTCCATATCAGCCGTTTGTCCGGGTTTAATTACTCCTTGTAGTGCAAACACAATGGACGCCGGAAGTAGTGTACATATCAGGTAAAAGGAAACCGACAGAAGTGTGATGGTGGACGTATGGCCGCCGCATCCCCGCGTCTGGTGGGGTAGTGCACTTTGATATGTAATTCTCCGAATTTCTTTGATCACCAAAATGTTTACCACAAGAACACAGACAGGGACAAACATGAACAATATCAGCTCGGTTGTTAAGGTCCAAATCTTTTCAAAGTTTTCCACCTCGTACGGTGGATAACACATTCCCTCTTCCGGATGGTAGCGCCAGATGTAGGTTTGTAGAGATGCGATTTGCAAAGAAAAAATGAGCAAGCCAATCGAGACAAGGATGGCCCGTTTGACCGTACAAAACCTCTCCTTCACAAAGGGATGGTTCACGGCAATGTATCGTTCCACTGTAAAGGCAAGAACGAGGAGAGGAGCGTAGTATTGCGGTACATAGATCGCCATGTTGAACACCTCACACATAACTGACATCCGGGTGTAAGAACTCACTCCCCAAGCGTAGTTCAACTCCTGGATAATGTGTAGCAGGAGAAAAATGGTATGAACAATTGATAACACTCCGACATAAATGGCAGACGAGTTGTTCTTGCGCATTTTTCGGCTGAGCCATATTTTGGTTGTGATTGGATTAGCGGTTAGTCCTATGATATAGAATATGGGTGAAATGACGCGGTCTATGATAGAAATCTGGGGAGCCAGTTGATCAAATATTTCAAAAAATCCTGGTGATAATTCACTGTAGTTCATTGTAGTTGATGATAAATCACTAGAATACGTCGAATTCTCCATGATTCTGAAAGATAAAAAACCGCTTAGTTTTGGTTTTGTTAACTAATGACAAATTGATCAATTCTACCAAATCTGCAAATCAAGAAAGGTCTTGATATGATGTTTCTAAATGCAAAAATGAATTCGTGGAAGTTTCAAAACTCCACATGACAAAAACCTAAACAGAGATTGGCAATATTCCCTTGGTATTCAATAATTAATTGCTATATTGTTCAAACCAATTGATAATGCCTGCTTATTGGAAGAAAGGATGTTAAGTAACCCCAAGATTTACATTTTTCCCACACTAGTAACTACCAGAGTTTTCACACAGCCACATTGATTTCTGCGTACAACCACATCTTAGTTATTAAAGAAAAGCTTAAGAAAACTGTATGCGGCGTAAATGAATATTGATAACGCTGGTCCTGAATTCATACCCATATTATTGGAAAAGCTTTGTAATGTTTCCTGACATGCAATCTCAATTCAAGGATTTTTGATTCTTTAGAAAATTCCTAGCAACCTTCAACAAAATACAAAGTAGCGAGGAAAACTCAGTCCGTTTATTCATGAGCACAAAATTATCGAAACTCTCTTCATTGACAGGACATCCTTCATAAAGCAGCATGTTAGAGAAAAACCGAAATATATCCTTATATAAACTGATAAGAAGTTTACGACTATCAAGACACATTCAGAAAACACTGAATTTCTGTAACATCTACATGTACAATGTACAAATGTATATCGGTTGTATATCTACATGTAAAGATATTTGGAGACAACCCTACATGTAGTTCAAATACTGTTTTATCAAAGAAAACTTGTATGCTTGAAAATGCTTACATGCGCATTAGTGTAACATAAATAAGAATGTTAAAAGTTTTTGGAGCACTATCGATAAAAGGTTGTCTGTTTGAGAAAGTAATGCCGATATGAAAATTGTATCGATGGAGAAACTGACGTTACTGCATGCAACATCGATGAATTTCTAGTGAAAAGAGTAATCGTAGATCTTTATGATTTAATTACTGTCACATTAATGAGATGTAGTATATTTTAAAGCCATTGAATGACATCATTAAAAATTGATTTCGAGGCTCTTTATAGTCAAAAATTCCAATCGTTGTTTAATGATTAAATATCGTACAAGTATTATTTATGAGTGTGTTAGATGTAAGAACCGGTACGAATTTGACTTTGACCCATCTCCAAACGTAGTCATTCATACTGTTCGCATATTCATTTTTATTTTCACAAGAATATATCCCCCCCCCCCAAAATTACATATTATCAGCTGAACACCCAATGGTTGTTAGTATAGTTTGGATATTAACCGGTATATGTAAAAAAGAAGACTAAATATATTACCGTAACATCGATATGGTGTATATATCCCTGTATTAGATTACTGTACGGCCATCGGTGTTAAGTGTATTTTGAGGCCTTTTTTATGTTGCGGGCAAAACACATGTTACATGGGTTTCTGTTTTAGAAAAGTAATTATGACGGAATTTAAAAATTACGTCATAAGTTTGATTTGAACAATTTAGTAAACATTTGATTATCATACATCTCTATCTATTACTGTATGATTGCCAAGATTTGTTGTGTTAGTTTGAATGATAGCGGTGACAGTCAGTGAAAAACTGAATTTTCACACTTTAACCTTTTTAATCAGGATTCACGATTTAAAATCTGAGAAGAGAGCTTCCGTTCATGTCAAAATGAATTCCAACACTCTTTTTCATATAAACTAAATCGGGATATTGGAATAATCTTGTTATTGATCATATTGAGAATTAATCTAGAGAAATGAGGTGGGTCTAGGTTTCACGAGTACTTTTTTATTACTATGTACCGGTTTGTGTGAATGAAAAAATGGGGAGCAGCGGACATCTATTAGAATGGGATGATGCATTTCAAGATGGATATCGTCTAACGCATAGCAACGCTTCATTCACGTCAAATAAGCCGTATAATCTTATCAGCATCAATAATGAGGGCAAAATTATCTCTCATTAAATCCAACAATAGTAAATTTATCATTTTGGTTATCTGTGAATGACATTTTATCAAAACGTTTTCAGGATGGAGATAATTCGGGTAGGGCGACCGTAGTTTTACTGGTAATCTATTGGCAATTGAAAGCTTTTACAATCGGCCCTAATAGTTGTAATGGAATCAAACTTTTCCAAAAACGGTTGGTGTCGATATTAATTGCTCTTAAGTATTCATTTACACATTGATTTTTCGTTATCTTTTTTTTTAAAGTAAATATTTAAAAAACTATTAATTTACATCGCAAACAAAACCTCGGGACATTAATTTAGAAAAAAATATAATGAAGTGTGATCTCTTTTTTTTGGTAAAACCACGATGGAAAGATGTTATTTATTAATCATTCAATATTAGCTGGATTTATGTTCAATACACATGATAAAAATCCATCCCTAACAAGTTCGAGTAAGTACACCGGATAATGGACAAGCTATTACTACATAGTTATCAGTGCTATTTTGTATCGCTAAAAAAGGAAAAGGGTCATACAACGAGATTCTCTCTCTCTCTCTCTCTCTCTCTCTCTCTCTCTCTCTCTCATTATGAAATAAATCAAACTCTTTAATTGGAACTCAAGCACAAAAATACTCGACTATCGTGTTAAATATTTTTGTTTTTGTAGTTTATTAAAATGTTTGGAGAAAAAAGAATCTCAGGAATTTTAAACACGTGTCTCACTTTAAATGTACTTTTAAATGTTTTTAAATACAAATTCACATTTATATTAAATGTGAAATTTTATAACATTACAAGCTTTCCTCTGAAGCATTTTATCTTGCAAGCTAGCTAATGCATGGAAATAAAATCAGAATATGATTCACTGGAAGGTTTTGTTTCGTGTTTTTTATCCACTTTTTTTTAAGCTCCAAACAGTAGTATATTATCACCGAGCCACATACTGTGTACGATTTCCTTAAAACTTTATGCAAACAACTTATTTATCAATGCGTTGGTGTGCTTGTCAGTTAAAGTGCCTCATTACTCAAAGTTTTCTAAGCTTAAATGATTAATTTATGCCCAAGCGTCTGGAATATGAAATTATTAACGTGTACTTCACAATTCATACACTTTCTCACATTCCTAATTTAAAGAAGCATCTGCCGAAAAAAAGAGAAAGATTTTTGTTCCAAATTACCCTATTTGCGTTAAGTCTAGACAAAATAAATTGAAATCAACTGTAATCAATGTCATATCATACAGAACACCTACAAGCTACAAAATACAATAGAAAAAGTATCGGCAAAAAATGTTAAAACTGTGAAAAACATTGAAAGGGAAAACATGCGAATCAGGATAAAGTAACACCATACTGTCCAGATTTTCCCGGCTACATCGCTCCAAGCTTTCTCATTCTCCGATGATGCAATATTTAGTGGGAGTTCTGGATTGTATAAAACAATGCATTGTGAACAATTCGCTCTTTTGTTCTAAAAATACGAATGAAATCGCAAAGTGTCATCGGTCGTTGATTCTTGTCTCCAACACACGAATCTTGCTCCAATTATTCTTGGAACTTTTGAGGATCCAAACAAGTTGCCAAATGTTATCATAATCTCCTTATAAAACAAAATAGAAGGTAACAGAATACACGTGCATCGTTCTGTTGATTAGCATTTCATCGTCAGTCGTTAATATTTAATTAATTATCCATTGATACAAAGCACAGGGGTTGTAGTTTAGCCGAATTCTAAAGACATTGAGATATCGGTGAGGTACCGCTTTACATGGTTCTTATTTACAATTTCGATTGATCTGCATTTTGTAAGCTCATAACCATTTATTTTGGCTATTTACAGATCTTACATTTCTGTCTTTGCTGAAATATTTTTCGGTGCGTTCAATTAATGAAAACTGTCTGTTGAGCTTTACAACTTTCGTTACATGTACGGGTGCATGTTCAAGGAAAAAATTACACGGCGAGTCTTGTATTCTTGTTAATAAATGCACCTAACGGGTACATCCTTAAAAAAAATATTTGGATACTTTTCAGAAACAATTTTTAATTCATCACAAAGGCGTATAAAATATATCAAAGTACTGTTTGCTGATTTTGACTTATCTTTTCTATAATCATTTTGTAAAATTAAATGTATGCTAAAACTATTTTTCCTTTACTGAACGGAAATCATCCACGAAAATTTTGTAAAAAGCAAGCAATGTTAGAAAAAGGAAAAACAAATAACAACTCTGTTTCACGAAAGGAGTTTTATCGTTAACATGATAAAACAATAAACATAGTCTAAACTAATAATCGAGCAGAATAAAATTTAAACGCATTAATTTTTTAAGCAAGATAGAATAACATAACTTTTCGTAAGGTCTCAAATTTTGCGTCTAAGATTCTTACCTGATTCCAAAATCAGAAAGCAAAGTGAGGGACTGACAGACTTGTGACACCGAGCGTTCGCTCTCTGTGTGTTTCCTAGCAGGAACCAACCAGATCCAATGATATATAGAGTTTTGTATTGATCTGACTTACCAATAATGCGTCCACATCTGTTTAGTTTGCCAAACATCGGTAAATCGGAATGCAGTATTAAAAAGTAAATATTCATTGATACTGTTTACTTATTTACTAAGTTTTCAGAGTATCACTATGTCACTTTGTGTTGCACAAGAGGATTCGGCAGGTACTTATAAGCTGAAATGTTCGGGTGGGGGCTATACATGTAGTTGAGATGAGTCAACCCCCGGGAAAGACGAAGCGATTTGTACATAGCTCTAGAATGACAGAATCTATAAATCTAATGGCCCGAGATTCATTGCTAGGTAAACAGTCTATAAAAGGTTTGTTTAAAAAAACTATTATCTGTATTACTTAACTAGTAAAAGAATTCAATGAAACCTGTTACATTTAAACTTCGGTTTATCAGATAGCAAACTTCATTAAAAGGGAGCTTCAATACAGAGAGAGGTAAATTAATCGTCTACGTAATTCAATACCCATAAATTGAATGTAAATTGTCAAATTAATTTAATGAAATTAAAGTTGAATAAAAAGCATAGGGCATAAACAAACTTACCTCGTCGAAAAACTATCATTCGAAGCACTGAATCGTTTTGTTATCTTTTAGAGAGAGAGAGAGAGGAGATAGAGAGAAAAATGTGTATCAGGTGTTTATGTTCTCACACATCATTTAAGGCCCAATTATAACTAAACAGTTGGTCTCTGTATTATCTGGATTTATCAGCTGATACAATTTCAACACTGTTTAAACACCGATTGTTTTGTGTAACTAAATATATATCTTTGTAACATGCATGTACTATCATCATAATAACATTAGGAAACATGCACCACGTCTTTCATATCTCGGCATGTTATGATTGAAAAAGAGGACTGTCAGTTATTTCCGAGATAATATAACGTTAGGCAGATTAAGGTACTTCAATACACCGAGACTTATACTTTTTAAGACACTACGTCACAAGATGGCGATTTAAATGTTTTGTTAAACTGTTTGTATCAATCGATTCAGGTGAATATCGTCATAACTCAGTGAACTGCAGATCATGAGTTCTTATTGTGAGAGTGATAGTGGGGTGAAGCAAGAAATGTAACCGTCTTTCATAATTATCTAGGTATATTAGTGCCCTCTGGGTCAAGGTCAAACTTGTACGAATGACCTCCTTTACAGTCTACCGTGTGTCTAAGGTAACTTTGGCATCACGTGTTTATTGAGTGTGTGCATGCGTCAGATGTTTGGATTGAACTGTTTAAAAAGATGTTTTAAATTCTTACATGTACATCCATTGACTAATTTCTCACTTGAGTATATAGAAGGAAAACAGATTGTTGTTTATCATATATGAAATAACTGTTTATGTACTTTTCTCCTATGTCAGCAATCCCTCTACCCTAGTAGAACCTTTTATTGTTTAAAAAGCCCTGCTATGTTAAGAATTTGTCTAACAAAATATGCATTCATACTAAGATATTCTCGAAATCAATATATCTTATTTTAATATTTCATTCAATAATTATCTTTCACAAACTACTTAAGTTACGGAGTTGTTGACATTGTCGTGATCGCGGAATTTCATTTACTCATGTTTCATCTTGTTTCATTTAAAGCTGATAGAAAATTAAACTAGCAACAAAGGAGCACCAGTACTCTTCGTCCGTATTCTAATTAATTAACCACTATCGACAAACTTTACCCTTGCAGACATTGTTTTCAAACTAAAGAATTCCTAGTATTCAATTTATGTTTTGGGCATTTTGCTTTAGACAACAAGTCTATATTTGAGACAATTCGTATGCGTTTTCCTAATCGTCTTTCTCTAGTCCAAACTTCGGGATGATACAAATAAGAGAAGGTTATATATGTGTCTTGGAGATTGGTCCTCTTTGGAGTCAAATATGCCTTGAAAAAATTGCACGTGATTATGCATATTTTCTACACAATAATAAATATTAGTTAGTTCTACAACATATTTTGGGGTAATCACAGACGGATCAAATTTAGATAGGGAAAATCTGGCGTCAAAAATCTGGCTTTGAATATACACCTTTGAAGAAAATATTTCTTAGAAAGACGAGTGTCTTGAATTAATAGGAGCCAATATACATTCTATAAAAACAAATCAAGTGCTTAAAGAACCTCCAGAGGCGCTGGTTTTTATCATTATTATTTTCCTCCGATTTCCTCTGCATCAAAGATGCGTTTTTCTGTTTTGATTTCCGTCATTAGTGTCGGTATTAAATACAACCAAGTGAGAATATAATTCAAACGCCAACTGGGAATCAAGATTGATTCAACTCTATCTGCCATAAAACAAGAGCGTGTAGATTTAAGTAGCTGCACAACTTGGTAAGAAATGTATGCATTATATAGTCTCAACGAGGCATTAAGCCACACGAAAATCTCAAAACGGAATATCTACTGACATATTTCATAGACAAATCTGTCTATTGAGAGCATTATTAATATCCACTAAAACTTGGTATTACATCTGTGTTAATAAATGCGACTCAACCCACTGGGGGTTTATTTAGTAGTAACCCCATTCGTCATCTTTTTTTAAACCGTGCAAATACCTGAGCTGTTTCAAACTAGATTGTTTTATAATCATAAACTGAAAGTTATCATGATTTCATAATTTACAATATTTTCATTTTATAGTGAAACCACCGTAGATGCTATACTGAAACATTCGAAAAATACAGTAAGAAGTATGTACAACATTGAAGTCAGCATACACCAAGAACATAAACCATTTGTTAAATCAAGTTACTTGCGTCTGAGAGAGAGAGAGAGAGAGAGAGAGAGAGTCTAAATATATTTTTCATTAACAGATTAGTGAATGGTCAAACGCTCCGTGTCGACACTGGTGTTGATTTAAAGGGACTTTTAATTTAAGGTTGGTTTAAAAAAACCTTTAAGTCGCTTTCTCGATCGCAGTAAGAATTTTCGGAATTCGCATCTAATGCTAAGTATTTTTTCATATTTCGTTTTTATATTATCATACGTATGTTTTATTTTATGACACGACTAAATTATCATCATTTAAAAGGATCTGTGAATAGCCCTAGGTTTTCGAACGCTTGGGAATTCATCATTCAAAAGCAACGTGGTGAAAAAAGCAAAATCAAACCGAAACACAGCAGGTCTTCGTTACCTTGTAATTATGATTGTGTTTTTAGTGTAGAAGAAGCTGAAATGAAAGAGAGTGGTGCGGAAAATTAATGTAAAATTTATCAAGTTATGCAATCTTTTCGCTAGCTGAAGCTTTTTGTTCAATTTACAGAAATTTATAATAGAGCTGCCGTATGTAACCAGATAGGGATGTGCAAATGACCTTCCAGATTGCGTTGCGGTAATGTATATTAAGTTCCCAGTCTTTATTAGATTAATTGGCAGTCTAGTGAATCGAAATTGTATACGGGAGGAGAGAAATCAAATGCAATGCAATTAAGGCATCAGAGGGTTTATTCACAGATGTCCTGAAAATAGTCCGGAGATCTGATTAAATCAACAAAAACGGCTTTATATGGT
The DNA here is from genome assembly GCF_025612915.1 of Magallana angulata. Taxonomy (NCBI): domain Eukaryota; kingdom Metazoa; phylum Mollusca; class Bivalvia; order Ostreida; family Ostreidae; genus Magallana; species Magallana angulata. Next base: position 10,343,997 of record NC_069117.1, read on the forward strand.
TTGATTGCAGGAAGTTGCTATTTGAAAGTGGGTTTTAAAAAGTGAGCGTGCGCATTGGGGTTTTTCGATCTTGTTCTCGCTTCTCACTTCTTTCCCCTTTCAAATTCTCAAATTCTTAAGATATCAAGAATATTTCAATCGGATAATATCGCAATCAAAAACATGTTATGGGTACGATATATTTTCCGGTAAAATCTTAAATCTTTGTGATTCAATCGAGAGACTCGGTTTTATGTACATTCTAATTATTCTGATATTCAATTTCAGTTTGGGCTAATAAGCAAATGGTTACCGATCTGCATGGCCAAATTCTAGCTTTAAGCATAACAAGTTTCCTTCAAGTTCTTTAAGAAAGTAAATCCACTTAAAGCCAATTGCTTCGGAAGTTAATATTACTTCAGGCCCCTGTAATTTGCTTTGTTCTGTGGTTCAGAATTCTAATGTGTGAAATACCAAGAAAATCGTTTTCAATTTAGCATAGTATTGCTCAAATCAAGGATTCTCATTGGTTTCTTTTTAGCAAGCGTGTTGGATTACGGGAATCTAAGCTCATTAAGGGTTCCGCAAACGATAAATTCCTGCCGTAAGCAAAACTTGCGTGGGTTCAATTTGCATTGAACATCAGTTGGTGGCGAAACAGAATTTTCTGAAATTTGATTAACGGGGTTGAAATTTTAATTAAAATCTACAGGTATCCGTCATAGTATCGTATTGTATTCAACGCTAAATGTGTTATTTAAGTGGTGCTGACACATTATTAAGGTCTTCCGTTTCCAACGGAAGACCTTTCTATTATTGTGCGGGAAAAAAATTAAGATTATTCTTATTTTTCTTTTTTTTTTTTTGTTTCCTAGACGCGAACTTTGAGGCTTCATATCTTGCTCATTTCTGAACGGTTTTTGCTCAAATTTTCAGGGCTAACGTACTTGACAAAATACTATCTTAAGCAATTCATAAAATGTAGAATTCCCTTTCCGTTAAAGAGTTATTCCCTTTTAAATTTTTTTAGGGCCTTTTGTTTCCAGACAAAGGCTCCGAGACTATGATAGCTGGGAATTGGAATCCAACGAATTTGAATAACAGAGACATTGTAGTTGTGCACATCTGTTTTTGTTTTAAGATTACGTTTTTTATTTAGGAAAAGGTAGGGGGTCAAAAAACAGGATTCAAAAAAGTGCGAAAAATCAGACATGTTTTCTTTTATATCTTTTAAACGAAAAATATTTTGATAAGACATGTAGAATAAAAGTTGTGCAAAATATCAAGGGCTTTCATTCGACACCAATAAAAAAGGGCTGGCCCCTTAAATTAAGGGCCAATGGCCCCTAAAAAATTTTGCTTAATAACTCAAAAACGGTTAGGATTTTGATATGGCTGTCGCTGGAAAAGTTGTTTGTTGGGATCTCGTGAAGGTCGTTTCAATGTTATTTTGTAAGTGATTTGTGTAGTATGAGTGTAAAAAGCTTTACATGTTAGCATGTACCTGTTTTTATTTGACAAGTTAACGAAAGACTTTGTGCGTACAACTGGCATGAAGTTACCGCAGAAAGTATGCTGGTTTATACAGGAGGCATTAATTCATAAGAATTTTTTTTTTTTTTAGAATACATGCTTTTTTTAGGAGTTTAAGTCATTGCTGTTAAGTTTTTATAATGCACAATCCTTAAAACGGGATTTGGAAAACAAATCATTGTTTTTCTTTTCTAGTAAACCACAAAATATGGAATTAAAAAAATCTATGCATTACATTTTCGTTATTAACTCCATGCATTTAAAAATATACCTTGAATCAGAGCTGTGTGTGTGTACCATTACGTAAGCTCACCCTCGTCCGCGGCCGAGAAAATCGGGGCACGATAGTCGCGGCTTGAATACCTAGCGGTCAGCGGTTATCTAATACACAAGAGTTGCGTCTCTCATAAATGAGTTTATTTATCCGCAAACTCAAGAATTGTTTTCGTTTTGATTACACATATTTTTTTATGAATTAAACAATTTGGTGTCAATTAAGAAATCGTTCAGTTAATTAATAAAAGCAATGTCATTCTCAATCTAAAGCAATAATAGACATAGATCAATTATGGGTTTTAAGTTTAAAATAAATAACTTCTATTTGATAGAGTAAGGTCATTATACGGCAATCATTTCAAAGCTTCCTGGATTCTGAGCTGTGCGGTTCTGTGCGTTGTACCTTTACGTAATCTATCGTTCACCCACGGCCGAGGAGATCAGCCACGGCTGCACTACTTAGGCCAAAAAAAATTAATCATTAGTTTCTCGGGCCAAAATTTTGAAATTTTGATGAGGCAGGCAGGTTTTTTTTTTTCTTTTTTTTTTTTTTTTTTTTTAAGACAAAATTTACAATGACGTTAACCCATATTTTATGATTTATTTGTGTACTCATCAGCAGATATTCATCAAGCTGATACATTGGCAAAGTTTAAATATTTGTTTTAATTTGTTCTTTTTAGCTGTTTCTGTTTCCTTTTCAAAGGTTGAGTTTTTGTAATTGAACAAACATGACAAATGGTTTGTGCCCCTGCTTCATTTTGTGGCCCATCTTTCCCCTCCACAGTAACAACACAAGTCTGAACTGAAATAGGGGAATTTCTATGGCATTTCACTAGTTGAATTTGCCATATAAAAATTTATCAAATAAAGCATTCATTTGGGGTGTTTTCTTATCAATCTCCAGTGCCTTGAGGACAGAAATCAAGAAAAAGTAAATTAGTCATCATAAAATTCTCAAACAATACAATTGTCCTTTATTCCTGCTACTAGGCAATATCACAGAGGCCTCAATTTCTTAAGATAACAGAGAAATTTCAGTGGTAGTGTTAACAGGGACCAACCTAGAGCAAACTTTCTGAAATTCTCCCTCACAGAAAAATAGGGAGAAATTTGAAATTTTGAATTAAAAAAATTAAAATCTTATCCATTTTTTTTAAATATAATTTATTAGGTGTATTCATACATTTTGTAGATGAATTTTTTCGTTATTGTTTTGGCTAAATGACAAATGAAATCAGTCTATGTGTTTCAGTGTATTTTGGAGGTATTAGTCCAACCCTTTGACCCAATTACAACCGTTATATAGTTGGATCTGTTTTATTTTAAAGATAACTGTAGACAAACGGTTTTAAGATTATCTTAGCACGAACTTAGCAGAGTTATTAACGAATTACTAGTTACCAACTAATTGTATTATCAGCACCTAAAGTTATAAACATCGGTTGTAATTTTCAGTGCACAGTATGAGAATGCATCAACCGTATCTATAACCTCTAAAAATAAGACAGTCGCTAGTTATTAATCACAACAGGATTTAACTTAGGCTATGAAAATGTCTTTTGAATTAGATGATTATCACTTTATTGCTTTTGGGGTTAACTTTCACGATCGTAAACTCAGAATACAGGGCAACTTCAACCTCTCTTTCTGAGGAAATTCTGGCGAAGTAACCGACCATAAAGCGAGTACTTATATTTACATAAACTTTTAGTTAGCCCAAGTAGCCCCCTAGGTTGGTCACTGGGTAGATGTGTCAGATAAAATAACGTTTTTTACTGACAGAGACAAGCCTTTATTCTGAGCGTTTGTTTACATTGATTTTATAATAGAGAAAACCGATATTGATAAGATATGAAAAATCCGGAAAAATAACGATAAAAAAGTTTGATGCGGCGATGATTTTACTGATGCGGCGGTGCCTGAGAAACAAATCATTAATTTTTTTTAGCCTTAGCGGTTATTTAATACACAAGATTGGCACACCGAGACGCACACTTCCATGCATATGAAGGTGTTTGAGTTAATATAGCCGTAAATACAAGAACTGTTTTAATTTTATGTCATAAAAGTTTGTTCATTTTGGATTTATTTAATTAAATTTGAGTGTAAATGAATATTAATGAACGATATTACTCCATGCAAATCGGAAACATCGTCAGACAGAAATTAATGGTTGGTTTGTTTATGTAAAATATTTTATAAACTGTACAAATAATGTTTTAAATCAACAACAACAACAACCCCTAAATATTAAACATTTAAATGATGATCATCCATCGCACATGGCTGAGGAGATCCGGCGCGAGTGGACAAGTGACCCGCGGTCGGTTCGTGATCTTCTACATGTACCTTATCACGCGCTCATGTTTCAAATTTTGCACGGACACAACTATATTTTGTTATGTTTTCAACTATTATATTGGTTTTATATGAAAAGATAAATTTATTTTACTTGTATAGTTGATTAAGCATTGATGTATACGATAGCGTACAAGGTATAGTTTAAAAATCAAATCAAATTATAATCAAAGTTCCATGTTACATGTTTGCGGTAGGTGCTAGCACGATAAAAGAATGTCCTGAGTTGAGGCATTCGATGATTATTTAAAAGAATATTCACATGAGTTTTAAACAACTTTAGATTAGATTCTATCGGTCATATATTAATCACTTCTGTAGTTTTTCTACATGTTCGTTTCATTGTGGAAGCGAACTCATTGCTGCCCCCCCCCCCCCCCCCCGCTGACAGGAGCTCGCGCTGTATTTTTTTTTTAATTGGCGAAAAGATATCAAGATCTGTCGAAGTCATTTTTGGTGGCTTCTTCTTATGTGTAACATTTTGTTTCACTTTCCCACCCGTTTGTTTATTCGGTCAGTCTGTGTTAATTCAATCGCCACGTGCGACCGAGAATCGTGTGTCTCTTCAGCGCACACAGCTCAGAACATATATAGCCCCGGGTTATCAATTGTTATGTAATTGAGTGACAGTTGAAATGGTGCGTTTACTACATAAAATAATAAATTAAAAAAAATCATCCAGAAAAAAGGTTACCGTAACTCAATAGTCAATACCAAAAATAAAATCCGTATGATTACAAACTTAAATCGGTTTTTCAGTATTCGACGGGATTTGATTTTTCTTTTAACATTAGTATTTTTATTGGTTTCAGAGAATACGATGTAAAAATACAAATAGTAAATAAATCTGATATTATTTACATTGATAATGTTGAAAAATATTTAAAATTAAATTAGTCACATTCGTTAGAAAACAATGTTATACAAACATCCGATCATTTTTTCCTATGTCGTATCATTTGCGTAAATAAATATATATGGTCTGTACATATTCATGTAGCTCAGAAAAATTCAAATGATTTAACAACAAAGAAAGTTGTAATTACTATTTCTGATTTTTTTTTCAAAGTAATTTAACATGGTATTGAAAAGAACAAGAAATAATAATGATTTAAATTTTTGACTCAATATTCGTATATATTACCTATGAATCGTATGGTTCTTGGTAATAAACAATACAATACAATACCGGCGCTCCTTACACGTATAACGGCGTACAGTGTATAGATTATCATGATCTATTTGAATTAAGTACCATACGTAAAGATTCCCATAATGATTAATTGCATGACTCTGTAGATTGTAGGCAAATCCCTGTGCGTTAATTACTTCTAAGACCTCTTGTTTTCCGTTAACAGTGGTTTAAATAATTAGAATAATTACTTGTAAAAAATATCTAGAATCGGGATTCCAAAGAACTTACTTCCTGCAATTCATAGAAATGATCAGTATATTTTCTTTCTATGTTTACATTTAATTTTGTTCAAATAATTAATAAATTTTCTATCATTTAAATTGTGTGCTTCATCAAATACTGATTCCGATTACCTTGAAGTCATTAATTTTTCCATTGGTTATTGACCAAAAAAAAGAGACGCTTGACCATCCAATGAAAACAAATATACAGAGTTTGATTGACAGGTTCAGTCAGGTCTCACCCGATGTCTTGTAAGTTAAAGTTGATTAAGGCTTGTTCCAACAGAAATCATGTTTTGCTAACTGTATTTAATATTTTTTTTTATTTTTAGCGAATTTTAATATTGTACAGTCATTTTACCGGTAACGAATCAGTATGCGGTTTCGTCGTGCATGCAACTATTACTATCGGAATTCCAAATGTTTTTATTTTTTGTTTAAATCGCGTTTCTTTGTCCTTCTAAATTGTAGTATCAAACTTCCGAAAATATAAAGGATGAATTACGGAGACAGTAATTTCAACACCCTCTCCATTTTCCTAGTTTCGTATTCGTTTCCCAGTATCGAATTAAGCGCCCTTTATCACTTCTGACCGAATATTTTGAGGCGAATTGATTTCAAAAATATACTAGAGGTACATGTTAATGGACTTATAAATGAAGAAGGAAAAACAATTGTGGGAATATGTCATTTAAACAAATAATATGATCTTTATTTTTATCATACCGTTTTCCCGTCAAATTGAAACTGGACTTGAACAGTTTTCATTTGCGTTACTTTATAATATTGAGTTTTCATAAAAACACTTTATAATAGTAATTGATGATAAGTAGTTGCCATTTTCCTTTGTTTTTCCCGTATATCTATCAATATATGCAGCCAAATAATACTTCTGTCGCAATGAACCGAAACTAGGAAAACTACACGTGGTTCAATCTGATACTGGCAAATACTCGTTACCGGTAAAACGACTGTACCAGTACTGAAACATCGTATTAAAACGTTATATATACATGTACTCTGTAACTAGTCGTCTTTTAATACATATACATGTACCTTTCTTTTGTTTGTTTAAAATAAATTCAATTTTGTAAAAAGATAAGTATTTCATTTCTTCTAGATTTTTTTTTCATGAAAATACATACAAAAGAGTTTTGCCAATCACAAAGAGTTTAAAGTACATGTAATGTAAAACACGGGCGCCATTTTGAAACAAATTGTCAGAGAGTTCCGAATGAAATCTGATGAACGTTTCACATGGTTCTCGCACGCTTTGCTCGAAACGATTTACACGCTTTGTCCGAAACGCTAAACGGTTTACACGAAACGCTAAACGATTCACACGAAACGCTAAACGGTTAACACGAAAAGTTTCTTGCACGTAAGTCACACGCTTTTTTGGTGTAGTAGTACGTTTCAGGGTCTGTAAATTTTGTCAGCATGCAACAATTCTAAATTGCACATTGTCTTAAAAAATTTAGAAATATCTAAATAAAGAAGTTATCTTAGAGGAAAGGTTACATGTTTTGTAAACGGGTTCGGTTTAAAAAAAAACACAATTCCTGACATGACACATGAGTACATACTGTTTATAACAATGCTTGCTACCCTCTGAAAATTTAACTCGCCATTAAATATCTCATTTTTTAAATAATGTTTGTTACGATTACATAAACTGTGTGCGACAAATAGTTTTCCTGAAACATTTTCTTATTTTCTTTTTCAAAACACGTTTTATATGCCGGCTTTCAATCACAATACGTTTTTATAACAAAAGCAGAGCTGAAAGTTTAGTAATTATAATCGTTTGACACCATATCACATATATTTTCAACTCGCAGCAACAACGGAAGACCTACTCGTGGCTTTGCCACGAGATCTGCTCTAGTTCGTTCACTGTTCGATAAACACTCAGAGAGATAGAGACAGACATACATACAGACAGAAGGTTCTAACAGACAGACAGAGAGATGGACATAGACAAAAGGTTCCAACAGACATACAGACAAAAGATTCCAACAGACAGACATACAGACAGACAGAAGGTTCCAACAGACAATGAGACATACATACGGACAAGATATTCCAACAGACAGAGAGACAAACATACAGACAAAAGCTTCCAGCAGACAGACGGACAGATGTATTAATATGGCGTATGATGATTCAAAACTGAAGAAAATGTATGAAATCAATGAGTCTTACAAATAGACGCTCTTTTGTATCATTTGAGAGTTTCCATTTGTAACCATTATTTCATGTAAAATTCATGTTCTCTCCATTCTTTGCTCTAAAAATTTTCCATTCAGATAAAAAATAAGATATTTATAATAAATCGCGGTGAAAAATGAATTTATGCATTTACGTATATAGTTCGTTAATTTATGCTTTTATATTTATATATTATTTGTGTTACAATTACATTTACAAAAATGCGCGAGAGACCTGTGCGTCAATATTATACAGTAAACCCTTACACAATATCAGGTTTATTGTCAGAAAGTTCATTAGCAGCATTTAGTTTTTGTTGACATCTGAACACTGGCAGAGCCTTGCAAGACTCGTTAGCAAACTCGTTACCGAGTAATTGACATCAATGAGTTCCACAAAGACGTCACATGCCGAAGTACAATTTGCGTAACAATAAAAAAGAGTTCCCCGCTACTTTCCATCTTTTGGAAGCATTGTATCCGGTGAGCCACGCATCTTTCTCATATGTTTCATTACTCTTTTTTAGAATAAGAACTAAGTGCTTTCTATTGTGTTTGCTGGAATGTTAAAAAAAGAGAACAGATATGGGAGATTTGTTCATTTCCGGCTTCAAACAGGTGCTGTTAGAGTTCCATCTAAATGTACAGCCCAACTTGACTTCTTCATATAGATATCTATGCATGGGATTGTAGGCATGGGAGAAAATCAATTGTTTTAGACTGTGGACATCGTCATTTCCACCTACTTTTGTGTTAGAAATAGTCTTCTGAACTGTAAATGCAAAGGACTTTACCCTCCAAAGATTGAATGATATACAATGTCCTTCAGCTGAAATTAGATCTTTGAATCTCATTGAGGAATCTTTCATAATGTTACTTTGCTAGAACTACAGTAAACAGTCACAGTACACTTTACAATTCTTAATGGTTGGGGATCAGAAATGTCTGATGCAATACTGGTGTATATATATACTAGTATATATATGAAACAAATGAAGGTTTTTCTTCTTATCAAAAGCCAACTTGATTCTGATAGATCTGTGTATGATTAATTGATTAAAGTAACTTTTCATTCTTGTATACAAAATAATGTTATCAGGTCTTACTTGCTTTCCTTTAGATTTTAAATTAATTACACATACAATGTTGCAATGAAATTGCGGAATTAAATTCAAGGCCAAAACAAACAATACACAATTCTTCTATATAAACCTTGACATAGTAATTTGAATGCATTAAAAATAACCGAATCTTTTCAAAAAAATCCACGAGAAAGTTCAACTTAAAAAGAAAAGGAAGTGGCCACTTTTATTGACTCACAGAGAACTTTTTCTCTATTTTACACTTGGAGATATATTAACATTATGGTCCGTGTCATCCGACCCTGCTTTATTTATGCAAGTTTGTATTGTAACGATGAAGCTGAATTTTGTTGTTATTGTTAAAGCGCATCAACAATCATTCATTTGCGCGAAGTTATTTATAGATTTTGTACTTTGATAGATCCTGCGTGTCACAATTGACGCCTATTTATCTATTTGTCAAATGTTATCGTCATTTTCGCTAAATGTCATTAATTGTTCTGGGTTATCTCATCCTTTTAAAATTTCAGTCGTATATTTTTCTCTCTGAATAGAACTACGGTACATATTCTTGTAAATCACGAAAAGGCAAACCGAAAAAAAACCTCACTAACACGGGGATTTCATGTTACACAGGAGACAAATGTTGTAGAAATGTGACCTGTTAATGGCAAATTACAACTGCAATTAGCATTTCTTTGATATCACAGAGGAAATTATCGTGCAAATTTATACAATGGAAATGAAATCAAATGTCAAACTTATTAGAAGTGCCTTGTTCAACCAAACTATTCGATATTGAATAATTCGACACGGGATGTTAAACCTCCACAGTGACACCCAATCATCAAACGTAAAGATGCAGAACGAGCGACATTAAATAACATTAAGCCTGGATTTCTTGTTGTTTGAAATGGGTTTTCTTTCGATATCGTACAACCATTAATATATTTATGGACAGATTTTTCTTGAAAACAACCGAAAATTACAGCGATTATCATCGACTATTAACAACACTCGCAAACAACTTGAATTAGTTATCTTTTTTGGGGCAAAAAATATGTGATGCAAGATACATCGGCGATGATAACCGCTAAAAAAAACTCGATCTTGTTAGAATACACAATAAAGTTGATCAATTTTTATAGTCCCGTTAAAATCAAAATAAAGAAAAGAAAAATCGATTTCTTGTTATTCCCCCAATTTAGTTGAACAACTTCAAATATATCCATAAAACAGAGGACGCGAATCTAAAGATAATTTTCAAAGGTAACGCGAATGAAAATCTTTAATTATCATCAAATAAATATCAGCATTATAATTTTCGGTAAAAAAAAGAAAAAATAAATACTTACATCTAACAGAAATAACTCGGGTTGTTTTTTCCATCCGAGAACAGAGAGAAATTGATTCCGGATTGTTCAACTAGAATATGATGTATGCACCGCTGACACGGTTTCTTTGCGCACCATCAATAGCAGTGTTATTTAATTCGATAAAACGGCTTGTGTTACAGAAACCTACCACACTAGCACAAAAAGAGGGGAGTCCCGTATTGATGGGGGGTATCATGCGTTGGACTCACGCAAACTCGCCACTCGTCCGAATCATAATTTATTTTTATATCGGGATTAGTTATTGTTAAATGAAGGGGAGGGGGGAGGAAAGAGAGATCTAAATCACCAATTGAGGTTGATTTACTACCGGTAAAAAATGAACAATATCTGCTCATTATTAAGAGACGCATTTACTTTGGCATTTAAATTTTGTTTTCATTACCAGATTTAAACACTTTTTTTTTGTTAACAAAACGGCCTGGGCGTATTAATTATTTTCCGGGTAACTAGCTTTCTATCTATACAACTTAGTAATAAAAAATCCATCGAAATGAAAAATAAAAATTATTAAAGATTATAAAAGTGCACCGGGTGTCTCGCTCAATGAATTCAATTTTTAGAGAGAGAAAAAATAAGTCATTCATATCAATTTTTAAAGAGTTCTATATCGGGTGAAAATGAAAAAAACTGATGACACTCTACGAGAGTAAATGAATTATAAAGTTTAAGCCAAAAAAAATGATCCTTCGGATTTTCCTCAAAAGCATTATACCGACATACAGTCAATATCCTCACCAAGCTTTCGTTCAAAAATATACCTTGATCATCTTTTTTGTTTTAGAACCTTTTTAGAAATATAATAATCCATCATATTCAAAAGCTATATAAACTTCAAAGCTTTGTTTCATGAAAAAAAGAGACCACGAATGCTACCGGGTATTTTTTTTTCAAAGCACTGAATATATGTTGGTTTAATTGTTTATTCCCCGTATTGACAATATTCCTTGCCATTTGCACATCAGTCATGCGTTTTGATGCATTCTCTTGGATCATCGTAGAAGTATGAAAAGATGCGAGACGGAATGTGACTTTGACATCGCTTCATTAGTCCTTTTTTCACTCTCCCTCTCTCCTTTTACGTTCAAGCAGTCAAGTGCGCTTACTTTTATCGCGCGTTTTGATCATGTAGATGTAAACCTATGCTTTTTAGCCGAGTATATTAGCTTTCCGTGTTTCTGAACACTAACGTATTTACAGGAGCAAAGATAAAAAGCAAAATTTTTTTTCAAACCTAAATATTCTATGCTCTACAGTCTATTATCAAATTGATCCTTTTAGAAAGGTACAAATTCATAACAAAATCATTATTTGACCTGCTTTATCAAACTATTGTTTTTCAAAGCATCTGTTTTATATTCTACTCAAAGAACAATATTTGAATCTGCTTTACCCCTAAGAAGTATACAATGTTTTCAGCGTGCAGCTACACACATTATTTTGTATCCAGAGGCTCGCTTTGCTTATACAACAAATTTTGACATTTGAAATACAAATTGACTGCAAATAACCGTGACAATTCGTATTACATGTAAATAATATAAACATTGATACTATACAATATTTCGTAGGTGAAGCCATAGTCGAGAAGGTTGCGTTGCGCTTCAGATATGCATTCCATGATTAATGTTGCAGGTAATTTTATATGCTTATTACAACAGTTGAGAGTAAAAAATCATGGGCCCCAAGAGCGAGGGGGAGGAAAATTCGTTGTTTTGAAATGCGATAAGAAAGTATTTATATACCCTTGCAAAATTTATCGCGTCAATTGGAGAGTGCATTGGTTCAAGTTTCGATGAAACGAAACGGCTACGATTGCAAAGGGAAATAGTTCTAGAGGGAGACAAGGGGAAAGATAATAGAGAGCTCGTTCCGAGGTTGATAATATCAAAGTAAAGCTAGTCAGGGTTAGCGTAGAGGTCCTGGAAATACTGGCTTATTGGTATGCAATGCGACGTTGATTCGACAGCAATGCTTCAACGAAACAGAAGGACAGCGCAAAGATTATACAGCGCGTCCGGATCGATACTCATTACCCAAATATATGCTGTCAAGACATATTTATTTTGGAACAATGTTATCTATTTTCTCGAGTATATCAAATAAATCACAACTCGTTCTTTGGGGACCATCTCTGGGCGGTCATACGTACATTATTCGCATGAAGAATCAGTCCAGCAGACTGTCCCCGAGGCCATTGGTCTCGCCTACTATCGCATCGTACATTATCAGAAGCAGTGGTCAATTCGAATCATCACCGGAAAGGTTAATAAACAAACGAGTCCATATATACTGCACTAACCCACGTATTAAAAGTCCCAAGTTCAACAAATGGCATTGATTTGCATTCTATGGCAACGGAATTGAAAAAAACCTTGACTTTCCTTTGACTTAGAAGTCTATAGTGAAAAACCTGTTTATAATTTTGTACACTCCCCTCCATCTCCACACTCATCGATGACTTGCATGATTAAAGAGAGTACTTTGTCACGTCGAAACCAGCATAAGCATGTATAAGGGGAAACACGTCCCTTTATTTCGTGTAGCCAAAAGTTCACGCCCATCGAAGAACTGATTGAATCGAATATAATTTTAACTATTTTAAATGTTTTGAGCGCAGTGCACCCAGTTGTTTTGTTACAAACATGCTAAATCCTTGACGGCTGTGGATGAATTGACATTAACGGTTTGATAGAATAATAGAAAGTGGAGTTCGAGTTTGCGTATTTTTATGCTTAGTCTGGGTCAGTTATGACATAACAATCCTGTTTACACTATCATTGGATAAAATCATCTGAAATCTTGTAAAATCAAATGTGTACACTAATAGCCTTCTTATGAAAACGGTATCTGATAATCAATAATATTGAAAGTAAACTCTTATTTCGTACACGCATGTAGAATATCACAATTTTTTTTATATAGTACGAGTTGAAAAGTACAGCAAAGGGGCTTACATGTATTACTTTCCATATACATGTATGCCACAATTGTTCTTATTTATCGTAACGCGCGACTTACATGTACATGTATATCAGCTACTGAATACATAGGCACAGCTCAAATATTATCAAAGCAATCGTTTTGTAGATCAACATCCCATGCAAGATCAAAATGTTGTAGATAACAATTGTAACTAAAAAATACATGAAGTTTGAAATGTAAGATTTTACGATACAACTTCAGCTCTGCATAATAGGAAGAACTTTCCAGCTTTAGGCCATTGAATAAACAATGCGTAACCTTTATTGCATGTTCACTCTCAAAAAGTCTTTACCAACATGTTGTCTTTCCGAAAGTAGTCTTTTGGGGTTTCACTCGAAAGAAAAATCATTGTCTTTTATTTTCACAAAAGAATGTCAAAATGAATTAATAATAATTATCATCCGACCCACCGACCGTGGTTTCCCCCCACATTTCATGTGTTTGATATTGAACTAAATACCCTACATGCTATAATGCATTACATCGAGTTAAATTCTAAACAATAGAGTAAAATTTACATCGTTCTTGATACCGATATTCTTACATTCTCATAGTAAAATGCTGCCAAATTTTTCTCGTTACTTTTAACTAAAAAAGGAAGACAAGACAGGAGGTTTTATCGTTATGGGGTCGTTTTAACTTCATGGTGGATTTTTTTCCAATTAAGTTTCAAGCCTGACAGATGGAATTGCTAGAGAAACGCGTGTCTGGGATATGAAAGAATTCACTGTCTCCCGGGTGGCGACGTCATCACACGAATGTCAAATCTCTTTAACAACATCATCTCGTGGCAGTTCAGCTATCGAATATCTTTTATTTTGCATTATTTTCTTAGGAATTCAATCATTTGCACACCAAGATTTATGCTTTCTGAACATGTTTCTCTCGCTATCAGCTGTCAATAGGAGACTCTTTCTCTCCTCAACAAGTAGAGTTGTCACAACTTATTACAAACATAACAACTTTTTTGGCTTTTGCGTAGCGAAGCATTAGAATGGGGTCAACAAGTGACTTATTCTTGAAAGGTGTGTACCATATTTATTTGGTGTTTTTATTGAAAGGACCCTGACAGGTCGCATCTTTATATTGATCTGCACCTAATAACAGCCAAACACAGGTAAACAATAAAAAAAAGATAAATTCTACTAATACATATCATACAATTTTCGCAATTTACAGGTAGAGAAAGTACGCGCCATTACATTGCATTAATATACTTTATGGCCGATCAATGGAACATTAAAAAAGTCAGCAACTTAACTTCATGACATTCATAAACACAAAGTTTTTTCAAAGATTATTTAATAATAAACATGGGTGTTTTGATTTACAGTATGCATCAACTTCCTGGTTTAGAAAATTCATAAAATTGAATATTAACTCGAATCTCAAATTAAATTGAATGTTAATATACCAGACTTAAAGCTGTGTAAACGAAGCATTTAGTGGCAAAGCCTGGTAGATTAGCTTAATTAACCAGTTATGAGGAATTACGCAAGCTGTGAACTAATTCAATACATAGTTTCAAATCAGCTTACCAAGATATCGAACCAGCGAGGCATTTGCCAAAAACAAATCAGAGGTATTAACTTTCTTAAAGCCAGATGTTGTAAATTGTTAGTTTTTGCTAACCTTCTTCGAAGGATGGAACACCAACTAGTCACGACTCGTAAGGTCTATCAGTCTTGATCTGCAAAGTAGAGAGAAGAACTTATTGTTGGGGACACGCTGAGGAACCCTATGTTATCTATTAGCTTTTTTGTCGTCTACACATAATAGAAAGGATACATTGATGTATCTCTAAAATCATTGCAAGCTGTTATTGACAAAAACAACCTTGAAAAATTGAGAAATGTTGTCATTTCTGTAAAACTATGACAAGGGCAGACGTTTTTGTTTTCGGGCCATTCGCCTGTTCCGGGTTAGGTTGTTAGGGTTTTTCCCTAAGAAAGAGACAAACAACAAACCACTGCCGTTTTCAATGATATTATATGTTGAATATTTTTTTTAAATTTTTATCAAAAATAATAATGTCATAGCAGCATAATGTCATAAGGGTGAAATATGAATGCAAATGCACCAAATACATACATGTAGCATTTACTCGAAAAAATAGCAAGCACAGATAGTAGCTATATTTCAAAATTTTGTACGAGTCAGGTGTTTTGTGTTCAAAATGTTGCTTGGCGAAAGTTCCTCTGAAATAAACATGGTTTAATTGCTTGTCGATGAAATTGATAAAATGTTTAAAAACAACGTTCTCTACAGTCCAGGATGTAGAATCGTACATGCCATTCATAATCTCTATCGAATCTTCTAAAGATGATGGAGTCTTTCCGCGAAACCTTTAAAACCCGAGAGGTTGCGAATAGTACTGTATAATTATCGTAAATTGTCTGGATACAGATCGAGACAGATGTATTCGCGAGTCCGGATTTCGCACACGTCGAAATGCACAGTTAATTAAACCCATCTTCAATAATAGATTTACTGAAAAGATAGAGGAGACTGCTTTAACAAAACGTGACACTGTATTCAAATAGGCAGTCTCGACATATACAATATATACAGCATATAATTGAATGATGCATTTTGAATAATTAATAGATTTGAGTGGAACCCAAGTATAGCTGTGTATAATTTTTAAACTTATCGGAAATAGATTTCAATTCTAGAATTAAAAATAGCAATTTGGTAATGCTTTTAGGATATCTATGGTATAGGTTTTCATCATCCCAATCACATTTCTAAATCTTGCACAACCATTTGACAAGGGATCCGAATTACATTTCGAATAAAGAGAGATATCAGATGTTAACAAAATTAACATTTTACTCGAAAATGAAATAAAAGTTCTAGTAAAATGCTCAGCTTTGCATGTTGAAACAAATATTTAACATGGATTTACACCAACTTGAAAGGTTTTCTACCTAGACCGGTGCTTTCGAAAATTTCAAGGTCACCTCTCATTCTAACATAACGCATAGTTTTGGTAAAGGATTAACCAAACTTGGCCTATGGAAAAGGAAATATGCTCTGGACAAATAAAAATCGGACTTTTCTCTGTACATGTATGAAATTGGTAGAGTAAGTTTTTGACAGTACATGGGTATATTGTTTTATAGATTCCAGAACTCTACGTAAACAAATGTAAGGCCAATGGCATCAATGAGGGAGCAACGTATGCCGCGGGCACAGTTTTTTCACCAAAACCAAACACTGCTAAATTAATCCCTGCAGCATCAGTTTCTTCCTGGAGGGATTACTGTTTTTGCAGCAATGCCAAAAAAATTCACCGAAAACGAGTTACTGGTATGATTGACTGAAGAATTATTTTCTTTCCCTTTGAATAAGATTGATTGCTATACGTATGAATAACCCGTACATGTTCGTCTTATACCTGGTAAGAGTGGATTTGGACGTCCACATACATAGAGGATGAACTTGATATAAGAAATCTTTTTTAAAATCGTTACATCAAAAGGGCTCCTCTGAATTCGTATATTTTTTTTTCTTTTGACCTTTAAATTGAAATTACATGCTCACTTTCGTTTAGGTTCAAATTTAGCGTTATAGGCTATGATATAATTCGCATGACATAACAAACTTTAACAGTAAAATCGCTTAACTTTACAAACATATGCATGGATCCAGAGCATGTTTAGCCCCCCTCCCCCGCAAGCCCTTTAGACCCGTGCATATATAGATGTCACATATCAAATACAATTTTTTAAGACTTATTTTTATTTCCATGTAAAGCTTTTTGACGAATTTCATTTTATCATGTTTTCGTGAATTTGTTTTCTTACAACATCTGATCATTGTGATCATAAGGATTAACATAACAAGGTGTCAAAGTAAAATGTTGAATAGAATCGAAAGCACTGAAGAAGGCAAGACCAAAAGAAACAATCAACAAAGTTAAATATGTATTGTAAACAACTTAATATATTGGATGTTTGAAGATCTTTTTTAATAAAATTATGCATTAATTAAAATTTATGCATGAAAAAGAATGTCATTGATTAAAGGTTCGGAATCAAATCAAGACAGAATATCCATATCACCATTAGTTTGAGCATGCGTGTGATGCATATCTTCGAATCTTTTAATTCGTTTTGAATGTACGATATAATCGAAAATGTTTGCATGGCAAACAGCTGGATTTATCAAGAGAATTGTGATCAAATCAGATAATAACAATAGCATTTTATGTCCATTCATATTTAACTGAAAGAAGTCATAACTTTCAAATTTAGTAATTGGACCCAATACTAAAATGTTTACGTAAATGAATCTAACTCCTTCTTTTTTAAAAACAATTACTGTAAAAATTACGCCACATCTTGGCGGGCCATATTGCTTCAATTGATCAAAGTTTTGTATAAAATTGCTCACAAACACAAAGTGAAGGATGTTGCACGCAGAAAGGTTGTATTGACTTATCTATATGATCCCTTTGTCATCTGTATCCTCTGACGTTCACTAAACCCTAAAGCTCGCAATCAATTTGTTGAATAAACAACACATCATCTTACGGAATATATTACTGTCATCCTTATTATTATAGTCTTGGTAAAATTTGATTGATAGCTTTTCGCGCCTGCTAGAGAGCGAAAGAAATTCCAAACCAAATGTCGACTTTGTCCGGTTCTTGAAAGAAGAGGAATTACGAATAGTAAAGTGTATTACGCAACCAGCGAGTGTGCGATTTGTAGTGTAAACATCATGCTGATTATGTGCTGCAAGTTGAGAGAGTTGTGGCTCAGATGGTGCAAGGTTCAGAAAAGATTTCTTATATCGATTTGTATGAACGGTTCATATTTTTCTGTCGTGAGTAAAACGTACATCAAAATCCCAAGCCAATCATTGTGTAAGCCCTGGCCTGTTTTCAAATTTTGTTTTTGCAATTCGTACACGTGCTGTAGGAAAAAAAAATGATTATTGAAACATTTTTATCTACATATTTTCTTTTTTTTAAACGCATGAAAAAAAGAAAACTACTAGTATTACCAAAAATAGAACACTATTAGCATTACAAAAAAAATCACAGATGTGATAAAATGCAGAAGTAATGCTGGAACACAAATTAATAATGAAAACTAAAGGATATCTCTATCTTGCAGTGTTCTTCATTCATAACCAGATACGATATGCAAATGATAAAGCAGAAACATTGTCTACGACAGGTGTTAATATTACGATTTAGTTTTATTCAATTCCAGTAGCCCGGACGTACAATATTCTACTTCCAATGTATAGTGAAAGATAGATAGACGCGACTGCCTGAAATAATCAAATATGGTGCCAAAAATTGCTGTAAAGATGACAACTGGGTGTACGCAGTTGTGAACTTAATAATTCTTTGGGGAGTTTCTTTTGTCGATAGCTGAATGAAACCACAATCCGCTAACGTAAAAATGAAAGTCACCAGTAGCGGAATGGTAAGCACCTTCCTACTTTTATGGCATACTCTAAAACTTGAAGTAGCCACGATGGTGTTGCCTGGCCCCTGCATCGACCAAACCTTTAAAAATAACCTCTTGGCCTCAATTCAAATACAAAAAACCCATTATAACTCTGTTATTTTAAAAGATTTTCATTGATATCTCAATGAAATAAGAAAAAGAAAATGTGTCGGCTTTTACTGTTTGACAAATCTTTCTATAAAAAAATACATGTACATCTATAATGTCTGACTGAATGAATATTTATTTTAGTCCAAGTTTCATAAACAATGCCTGTGGCATGCATTGAGAGTGAATTATGACTTATACTTAATGCAGTATAAATGTTTTAATTATACAAATTATGAATGAAAAATTAGGAGTCTACACTCACACAGTTTTTTAACTTTAATTAATGACTTTAATTGTAATGTAATTGATAGATCTATAGCTCTAGAAATGATCGTTAGATTTTTTTGGTTGCAAATTAAACAAATCTTTGAGATCAAGCTTTGCCAAATTTAAAACCGAAAGCACAGCCAATTTTACGATCAGGTTGTGCCGATTTTAAAGCCAGGCTGAGCCAATTTTCCATGCCAGATAGTCCGGATTTTAAGATATGCCACCTCCATTATAGATGATTGCAATGCAAATTGTGAGGAAGCGTTCAGTCTACAATGCAAGTGTATCCGCCACGACAAGACAGCTACAGATGATCCCAGTTTGATTTGTTTAGTGTTCTACCCCAAATTAAAGAAATCGACAAACCGGACTCACTAATTAGTCGTGCAATGATTCTGAAGGAGACCGAGGGCAATAATTCTGAACATTGGCGACATTTCCTTAATTGAAATCTGGACTTTATGGCTTCCCCCGTTGCTTTGGACTTGACATATAACAGTCAATCAACGGGTGTTGCGACGATTTGAAATTGCTTCTACATATACTTGTAATTAGGTTGTTGAATAGACACTGGTTTGTACTATCAGTTATGAAATATTTAAATCATCTTAATAAATACCGAAATATATTTGTTTATTTGTTATTCACTTGCCATCAAACCTCTGAAACTATGTCAGTGCCAGGTAGGTATCCTTGCACCCATCAAAGGTGCATTTTCGGTTTAAAAAATGATAAAGAAATGTCTCATACGATAAGCCCTTTCTTTGAAAATATTTATAATATCCCTTGTTATTGCTCTGTCTCACATCGCGATTTTTTTTTAATTCCATGCTGAAATATTTGGCTTTCTGTTGGAATGCAGATACGGAAGGATATGAACAAAAATACTAATGAATTCTATATTCCCGAAATTTACACTTTCCAAAGAAAAATACTTGGCCGAATAAAAATAATAAATTGGATTTTAAGCAAAACTTTTAAAAATATTTAGATACATGCATGCATCCCTTTAATCTTGAGAATTATTTTTATAAAGTTAATCTCCACAATCAGGTTAAAAAGTATTTATTTCTTAAACAGACGATGGTGTTATTTCTTCAGATTCGAAATATTTTTACAGTCAGTTTTGATACATGATATTAGCAAAGTACGAAACAGCAAACTCTATAGTTTATCTATAAATCAGAAGAAAAACATTATGTAATACAATGCGTTTCCCCTCTACTTCTGGTGTTTTTCAAAATCATTAGAAACATTAGCAGCCGGAATAATTGATAATATCTTGACAAATATCTCGACAAACTGAAATTCCCTGTCAGCTTCTCGAGACGGGGGTCTTTAGATGTTAGGAATAACCACCAAATTAATGTGTGTTTCTCAGTAGGATGGCAAGAAAAAATAGAAATAGTTAAAATTAAAATGAAATTAGACCTCTATCGGTTTTTTTCGGTAAAAAATGTGACTGTAACTTTTTTGGAAATGAACCGTTCAGATATTAATTCTTCTTTTGACTTCAAACCAGTTGTGTGGTCACTAATTCACCCAGTAGTTTCCTATCTAGAAGAAGCAATGGATTCTGTAGAACATATGAAGCCTTGCACGTATTACAGCTGTTAGAGAATAGCAATTACTAGCACAAATGAAGGTTACTTATTTAATCAATTCATGCTTGCATGGGTAAAACAGTTATCAGTCAGGATTGCCCGAAAGGTATTTTCACGAGAAGACAAAAACTAACTGTAATTACAATGCACTGTATGACTACTATCCTGCCTGCGTTGTGTAAGAAATACCGATACTACTCATTTCATTTGTTGGACACATCACAAACAACAGTGAAACTGGTGAAGACTCACATTTATGTATTTTAACAACACGTTGGTGGTAGAGCTGTAGAGTATAGAAAACATGATGCTGGCAAATTGTCCATTGCTGTATCTTAAACAAAGTAAAATAGTTTTTCTCGAGGTCAAACATTTCTTTGAAATTATCGAAACTTAATACATAGTGTATCTGCAGCAACTCCACCACGGATGGGGTTTTGCCAATAGTGTTGATTAATAAATCGTTTTCTTTTAAATTCTTGCACTTTTTGGCCGTGAATAAAGCTATAAAATAGAAGCTGCGTTTATTGAGCAGATAATTTCGGGGGTTTTGTTTGTTATTTACTTGTTTTTATTCTCCGATTCATTCATGTTATATGCTGATGAAGCGTAACATTATAAAGATTTGTAAAATAAAACTGTCCCATTCCAACTTCAAAGACAAAACATTAATCAAAAGAAAATGTGATGACGTCATAAGGACTAACCCTAAACCTTTTTTTCTCCATCATCAAGAGTCCGATAGATGACATACAATCCAACAAAAACAAGGATATAAACCAATACATTGATGGATGGTCTGGACTTGTAGATCCCACTAAAGTGAATGTTTTTCTATTGTTGAGAGAGAGAGAGAGAGAGAGAGAGAGAGAGAGAGAGAGAGAGAGAGAGCGCAGCTATTTTCTTATCAACATGCCTTGTATCCCTTTTTTGCAACATTAGCCGTGATTTGCGTCGATACATCATACCGGCTAATGGTTAATTTTAGTTATGGAATGTGTATCCCCCAAGTAGATAGCGGGAATTAGAATTTATGACAATACAATATGTCTATAACAAAAGATTTTTCATTTCTTTCTCGTTCAGTTAACGTTTCTGAACGCCCTGACCGCCACAGTGTAACAGTATTGTGACTCTGATGAACTGACAAACCAGATTTTTCGATCTATTTCATCAAAGCTTTGGCAATTGTAACGGTTTTACACTAGCTAAAATAGCTGATAACCTCATCTGTGAGTAAAGCCCACTTTACAAAATTTATCGTTTGCCCTTTACTGACCAACTGACGGACATGTATTTATCACTTTACTTACAACCTGAGCCATACTTCC
The DNA here is from genome assembly GCF_025612915.1 of Magallana angulata. Lineage (NCBI taxonomy): Eukaryota > Metazoa > Mollusca > Bivalvia > Ostreida > Ostreidae > Magallana > Magallana angulata. The sequence continues at coordinate 10,366,017 of NC_069117.1, forward strand.
TTTTAGAAATCCTGGGTCTTTTTTAAATTAAAATATTTTGTGCAACTTATGGCAAAATTTCCCTACCTATAAAAAATAAATTCCAAAGTAGTAATGCTTCAACTTGAGGTGTTGAAATACAATTTAAAATACAATTGTAATACAGTTTATATAACTATACACGTTGTGTAAGCATTTAAATGATAGCATGAACACAATATGGATCGAGTCTCATCCAGTAGGTGTCGCTATCAAAAATAGATATTTTATGCCCAATATGAATGATAATCAAATTAAGTGTCGAATCGCAAATGCATTATTTATATGTTTTATTTGTCAGTGTTAACATAACAGGAAGTACGTAGGTTGTTTTAATATTCTCCAAATGGTGCATTTACACACACAGATATATTAATACACCATCATGGATAATGTGGCTGATATCACTAAACCCATATTTTTATGAGTTTTACAAATTGGAAAATTTGGTTCAAATCAGGACACTGGGGATGATGCATTCCAAAATGGGTTCGAGATAGCCGAATTGAAATATTGCGTCCGTATTTTGGTTATCAAGATGACTCTCTTTCAAACTGATGATAAATGACCCCGCTAAGACAACTGTTCGCCTGACTTAGTATCATCTCAGTTTTGTTTTCCATGTTAACATTTACCAGGATGCCCTCATTGCTTTTCCATCGGGAAATTTTAGGTTTACAATTGATGGTTAAAATTATGGAAATTCACAAACATGCACAAATGAAACTATTAAAACCTAATGCTGTTGCGCCCAGGCGCTCTCTAACCTCACAGAAGTCATTTTTCTTCCTCCCTACGTCAGATCGAGTTATTTATCCTCTTTTAATGGACGGTCGGTGATAAGATTCGAATGAAACAATTAATCTGTTTTCGTGTTCGAATGTTTATAATTATTAAATGACCAGTTTGATAACCTTTGCTCTCAATCTTTCTGTGTCTCAAACAAAATTGCTAGAAAAGATATCACGTTTTTGCAATTAGACGCTGGACATAGATACAGAGATTCCGTACTGTGGAAAATTGCAGTAATTGGATCTTTCCACTTCGCATCTTTTCTCCGTTAAAAGATCGCTGCCATTCATTTATGCATCACACTGCCCCTAGTAAAGAAAAATACCAGTAAGCTGATTAACTTGTTCAAGTAAAAACAAAAACCCTGATAGAACCTTTTGCAATTCTCTCTTGAGATATAATTAAGAAGTTAAATCTTCACCTATCCAAAGAAGTGGAATGGTGCTCTCTTAACACCGACTGCACTCGAACTTTTCACAGTTTTTCAAGTAGAACAAATTTACGTGATTCTATTGTGTTAATTTAGAGAATAGTTTGCTTTGAAACATCGCAGAAAATAGTTTCACACTTAATATTTTATTATAAACGACTAATCAGTATTCAAATTTCTTTTGAAGTTTGAGTAGCGTGTATTTAACCATATATGAGCAGACCTTACAATCAAATTTCATCGCCCCATTTAACGTTTTAATAATTCATCTTTCAACTTTCAAAATTATTTATTTAAAATATGCGTCATATAACCATTCTTCAAATCAGCAGGTAAAAACCCCGGAAGCATTAAGATCATTTATATGAAATTTTAATTAATTGCAAATCTCGAACAATAGGAATCTAATTATTTCAGGTACGTCCATATTGCTGCTGACAAACGCCCATAGTGGGCCTGAACGAGAAAGTATGGCTTGCTATTGAGTGTATGTTTTCATTTAAACAGAAATAAGTTGCACTGTGTAGAAACAATGTTATATAAGTAACTTCCTCTTTACATTTTTCTTGTAGACTTGAGATTTACTGAATTGTTTTCCTTATTTTAAGTACATCTTCTCAAGTATCATAGCGCACTCTTAAAGATATGACATATTTCAAACATCGTGCACTGCACAAACAATTCACATTTAAAGGGGCATGGTCACAATTTTGATCAATTTCAATTTTGCTGTATTTATTATTTACAATGCTTTAGGAATGTATTTCTAATGATCATGTGAAATTTGAGTAAGACGTAGAGTTATGAGCAAGATACAAGGCTCACAATTCTTTGTCATGTAAACAAGGCTCGTGTCCTGTTTTTGTTTACGTAGTTTCAATATACCAGTAAAAAATCTTTTTTGAGTGAATTGTCTATCTTCTTATTCATTTTAAGCATAAATTAACAGTTCCTATCGTTTCACACATTCATTTTAGGTCTAAAACTGGAATAATCACTTCAACATTCAAAATGTAAACAAAAGCAATGTTTACATAGCAAAGAATTGTGACTCTGTAACTCGCTTATAACTCAACGGATGATACTCAAATTTTAGTTGCCCATTAAAAATGCCTTACTGGAGAATTGTAAACATTAAAATCGGACAAATAATTGTTGACCAAATTTGTGACCATGCCCCTTTCAGGTTCAGTTTTTGTGATGAATCATTCAGCTTAGTATAAATCATGATTTATAATGCGAGCAAAAGCATTCTGTATTCAAGATTTTGAAAAAAAGGTTAAGTTTATTATAAACTTAGTAAATTTTATACATCGGACAAGGTACGACATCCTCCCTCCCCCCCCCCCCCCACACACACGTGCACACACACACACACCCAGATGGACACCATAGGCCTGTTTGAAAGAGCGAGCGCTCGCCAAAATTTGTGTTCCAGGTATATGTAATTCTGTGTGGGAGGTTTGAAAAAAATAACATTTCAATGCTAAAAAATATCGAATACCTTGCAATTTTTGAAAGTCTTAAATTTCCACCAGCATGAATTCTTAACGCTTTTAAGATTGTTTTTTTTTTTTTATAAAACTTGATAAATGCAGCTTATCTATTAACGATTTGCAAAAACAAATCATTGTCAGTTTTTCCTTTGCTAGACAAACATACAATTATATGCGGGCTATATACAGAGGCATTACGGACGAACGTTTACTCACCATATTAATTAATGAAAGTACATGTACATTACTTTTGCTGGATGTTGGATGATAATCAAATTATCGAAAGGTCTAGAAAGGTGCTTTTATACATAATAGAGTCACATCAGGAACAGTTTTAAAAAGACATAGTCTGTGCTTATAACTGATGAAGCAATTTCAAAGTGAATGGGACAATTATATCGATAGCAATGTAAACAGTTCAGCATGTCCTCTACAAATAAATCATAACTAGAGGACAGTTTCAAGTTGTTGCACAGATGCGTCTTCATTCAAAAATCAAAGTACAAATTCTACAGCAATTGTATCCTTCAATATGTTTTTTCTCCATGAAAGCCAAGTTTCGCCGTAAACAAAATCCATATATATCAAAATAACTACTTGTGTCCGCATTGCTGTGTATTTGAGTTTTAAACGCGATTGATGAACTGCATCTAAATAGTTATGCCGAACAACTATTTCATTCCAGTAACTACAAGCATGGCAACATTTCTTTTTTGATGAAGATTACTTTTAATAATGACAACCACGCTATAATACTTGACATTAATTGGAAGACATTAGCAAAAGGCTGTCTTAACTGGACACTAAACGCTCATGTTTTACTTGTAAGTCAAGTCTTAAACAGCATCGAGTGTCAGACGTCGTTTACAAATCCATTAAATGCATCGATGTTCGTGTCAGGATCGGTTGAAGATTGTTGTTCAATTTTGACATTTATCCTTTTTCTCTCTTGGAAAAAACACTGGATCTCAATACGACGATTCGGAATTGAGTTTCCTTATCATTTATTATTCATTTATGTTATATGTGTTCTTTTTGTAATCGAATTTTTTTTTTAATTTAATTTGTGTTCATACAATTTAAGCAGGACTCCGATTTAACTTCCTTGAAAATAGGAGTCTTGTTTTAATGTTTGTTTTGTTGTTGTAGGTAATTCCCGCGAGAAATGAAGCAAAGCTAGCGATGTTGTGAGAATACAGCAGCTCTTCACATATATTTAGTCAGGGATCTCTAAACAAACGAGTGTTGATGACCAAGTGGCCCTTGAAAACATAATACAGTAAAACACGTTTATAACGAAGTGCCAGGGACGGGCGATTTAACTTCCTTATAATTATAATTCTTTATATCCGTCAAGTTTAAAACGGGTAATAAAGTCACAGGGAATGAAAAACACTCTGCTGTAGGCGTCAGTTCATAACAAGCGTGTTCGCTCTAACCATGTTTTACTGTACACTCCTATGATACAGTATGTTTTACCAACATTTTTTATTAGCATATCAGCAGCGCTCTTACCTTGTAAGCAGCTAAGGAAAACGAAGGATCCAATGCAACTCAGGAGGGAAGAAATTTGACCTCAAAAACTTTCCCTAATTATTTCCGTTTCGAATTAAACTGAAAAAAAATATACAATAATAATCATTATTTTGTTTCTGTTACTGTTGACCAACTTTTATTCGCGGCAAATTAATTTAGCGCTCTATCTATGATAAACATTTCTCTGTTTCGGGAATCCGACCTTTAGAAAATCTGAAACCAGCATTAGACTCGCTGTATAGCCGAATCGAGAATCCTCGTAAACATCACATTTCCCCACACAAATAAACGTTGTTTTCAGTTCCGCAGTATTTATGCAGGAAGGGATGCAATACTCAAAAATATGATTTAAAAATGAATATGATCATCAAAACAAGGTCTTTTGACTTAAAAAGACGCAACCCATTAAAACTCACTTGCCTTGATAAGAGGAAATGGGAAGTAAAATAACGTTTGATCTTGGTTATGAAACTTCAGGATGTCAATACAATTTCTGTTAATTACAAAATCTTTAGATATTCCCGCAATCCTATATGGTTTATAGCAACGATTTGAATATTTTCGCACAAGCACTATCTTTCGTGAGGTAATTTGCGATAATCTGTTTCTGGGGACGATGAAATATAAATGGGCAACATAATTGTAAGTAGGCCCTTGTTCTAATATAGCAATGATCTTCAATATCTTCTGACAAAATATTCAAGTCTTTCACAATTTGATGTCCCGTGACCTGCTTCGCGATAAATGGAGTTTGTCCTTATCTTGCCTTTCTTTTACATAATGATACGGAGATGCAAATTGGGGACTTCGCTGGTGCTATCTCATGAAAATATGTGTGTTCGTTAGTAGACTTCCGGAAAAAGCGATAATTGCGTCTCATGACGTAATGGCTTTCTCGGCATAGTTATGCTGATCCAATAAAAAATTATAATAAAAACCTTGGAAAAACAATCAGTAAATGCCTTTATATTAACATGTTACACAACAGTGAATATTCAGCCGACTTGGGGCTGATCTTGATAGCGTAATTTCACTAACAAGTTCAGTGCAATCATACTATCATAGACTGTTCCGACCGCTTCCTGCTGTTGTTTCAGCTTTCTGCTAGCGACTTTGACTTTTGTCAATATGACACGGAATCGATATATACAAAGAGCAAGAATAATATTATCTGTTACAAATGTATATATAATGTGTATATATAATAAATTGCCTTGTAAGCTGTTGACAACACCATTACCTATCAGGTGTATACAGTCGTACTAAGCAGGCTGTAGTCTTCAATCTCCTTTATCTATTAGAGTCAAATCCTGCACAAAATGTCTACATCTGTCAACTTTTTAAAAATTATCATTTATTTTGTCTAATGTCCATTAACAAGAGTTAAAAATCAATGCATTGAAATACCCGAGTTCAAGTTGTCTCCCTTTTACAAACTTTCAATGATTTATGTTTATCTAAAATTTTGGCCATACATTGAGGTTATATATGGCGTTAATCTATTTACATATGAAATTGAGTTCAGATTCGTAATATATAAATATATTTACATTTTCCAGTGTCTTTGCCTATGATAACACTACGTATCGATTTTGTACTATATAACCCATAATACAAATGACGCCAAATCGAGGCGCCAACGGGGTTTGCTTATTAATATTTAAATATATAATCGTACGATTATATAAATATAAGTAATAAGGAATCATTCTTTGAATATTATGAGATGATAATTTCGGTCGGGGTGTGATCAAATCTATCATAAAGCCCTTCGGGCTTTATTGGATTTGATCACGCCCCGACCAAAATTATCACCTCATAATACTCAAAGAATGATTCCTTATTCCTTATATATATACAATGCCATAGTAGTTTTGCTCCTATATCTTTATATCTTATATCTTGCTTTTGATCTTGCTTGTTTGAACGGGAGATAGCGTTTTCAGTATCACTACACTTAGCGCGGGAAGGAACAGCAGATACTAAACTGCTAAAAGTGTCTAAATTTTAGTTTCGTAATTTTTCTTCCGTACTTGCCTTCAAAATATTTTTGATCTTTTCTATAAATAACACTGTGCACGACAATAACGTTGCATTTTTGCACCCGCTAAAGATGCAGTTTCGGAAAAATTCATATGTAATAAATGATAGTCCGCTGTCTAGAGTGTATATAACCACTTTTGCTTTTAGTGCGTTTTACCTGACGGGTGAGATATTTACCTTTAAAATTTATATCTCATAGGAAAAGGATAATTCTCATAGGAGAAATGATTCACCTACAGAAAATATTGACAATTTTATAGAATTTTCTAAAAATCCTATATGAATTATATTTCCTTTAGGAGAATGGTATTTCCTTTTTTTGAATTTGATTCAGACAGGTAGTTTTCCTGTAGAAAATTAAGATTTCCTATCGGACTTTATCAAATCCTATCGGAGTTGAAATTCCTATTGGAAGTTTTTGTATTCCGATAGGAAATTTCAAATCTCCTATAGGAATAACGTTTTTCCTATTGGAAAAATTATTTCCTGTAGAAATTCAATTTTGAAAGGTAAATCTCTCACCTGACAGGTGAGAGTCGGTGAAAACAAAGGTGGTTGTTAACTCTTTAAGCAATGGTTTATCATACTGAATCACTTTACCATATTAAAGGCGGAGTTATTCAAAATTTCGGTTTATTCTGAATCGGAAAAAAACAAATGAAGACACAATATCATTCTAGGCAAGTTGTTACATGAAGTTAATTATTTCTTACCTACCTTCACATGCTTTAAAACTTTAGAAAATCATATGAAGTAAAATTTGGTGTGTTCGTGCGAAAATAATTTGATTTCTGTATTCATGTAATGGTATGGTGAAGTGAATTCAAGCCTTGGCCCGATCCCTCTATATCGACCTTGCCTTATCGTCGCAAGACCTGGACAAATGTTTTTTTTTTTTTTATATAGTTTTTTTAGTTCCTGGATTAGGCTGAGTTAAGTATAACCAAGATCACTCGTTAAACAAAGTGACCAAGAGAGAAGAAATAAAGACACATGTACATGAACAATCGACGCATCGGCATGCATGAAACGTTCTCGATGGGATATAAGCCAACAAAACAAAAGTTGGCGAAACGAAATGATTATATTGATTCGCGGACAATGAGAACTCTAAATATTATCTCAAATCAAAAGTTGCAGTTGAAACACTGCGTATATTTACATGTGTAATTCCTTTGCTCTTGTAATATACAAATTTACCTCAAACAGGCTGAGGTAAGTGAGCTTAGCGTCAGTCTGATAAAAAATCCTTTTAGACAGTATATAACAGGTCTGATATCCTTCACCTATTGGATTTTCAGGAAAGTGAACAAATTTATCAAATAAAATAGTTTAAGAAAATGTATTCCTCATACACGTTTTTTAAAAATATCAGGTTTTTTGGCTCTAACGGGCCTCAAAGACTCAAGATTTTTTTAACATAAAAAAACTGTTTTCGGCATATTCAATACAGAATGATTTAAAGAACCCCTTAGTATTAAAAGAGGGGTAATTTATATCATGTCATTCCTTGAAGGTTAAAGATGCATGTCCTCTAAAGATTCAACGATCTTCAAATTACATGTTTTAATAATTTGGCCTTCATGTTGAAATAAGCATTTATAGATATTTAAGATCTGAAGTACCATTTGATAATAATTAATTCAGAGATTTGGGCTCTTATCTGACATCAAAGTCAAATGTTCTTCATTTCAAATTTCCGTCCAACCGACCAATGTTAAAGAATGTACAATCTGTTACGATTGGTTCAAATTGGAGTATTTTCCTGGTTTGCTATTCGGTTAACCAGAAACCGTATAATCCATAAACACTTGGTCAAAAACACATATAAACGATAAATTACGCAATGCATTATTGATTGATTTGTAATAAAATGAGAATTCTATCATTCTTTCATCGTCTACAAGAGATTTCTCGACCCTTTCATCAATACAATGATACAAACCTCTTCAGAAGCAAGGCTACAAATGGCGAGAAAAATTATTTAATTGCGTTTGTTGAAATCAGGACAAGAAATCACAACATGATAAGAGGCAATAAAGTAGTATTTATCGCCCTCAAGGAGTTTGTCTAGATTTGTATTGCCCTGTTGCACCTTTCTGCATCTGTTTACATCCGTTCAAAACAGGTGCTTATTGCGCAGTTGTGCATGGTTTTGTTCCGTGTAATACATATTGCATAATTCTTTTGCACCTAAAGTTGATCTTATTAGTCACGTTTGAATTTTTTACTCTATTAACTGTTTCATCCGGGTTCAAATAATTATTCATGCCTAAGACATTTATATCAAGCATCTCTTATTTTGTCTCATTTTGTTAAAAGACATGGTGACGCACAAACTCGTGATTTACTAAATATCGAATTTTAACACAATTTCCACATATTTTATATATCTTTAAGATGAACCTGTGATTATGAGAAATTACGGTATTCAAAAATAAATAAATCGAATTAAAAAAATGAGAGAAATAGAATTGTTCGTTGGGTCAACACATAAATATAAGAGTTTCCCTTCCGTTCAATAGCCACGCAAACGCAGGGGAATGTAAATACTTCAGCGTGGCATATATCATGAGCTAATGGCCTCTCTATGAAACCTGATTATATATTTATAAGGTGCACTCTCTATAAATACATATCTATTGCTACAGACACTGAATAACTTAAAATTATAACTCTTTTTCCAATGCGTCATTCCCACATTTTTAGACAGCAATCGCAATCACGTGACACTCAAAGCAATGTCCAAAACAACTTTGTTAAGACATGCAATTCAGGATGAGTTTAACAACTTGTAAACTCATAGGTGATGCATACTTATAATGCGTAAAACCTTCCGTATAGTGAAATTTTGCATATTTTTTTCACATTGGTCAAAAAGTAAAACATCTTTTTAAGTTTTACAATACTTCTACCTTGTTGCAAATAAATGTATGACTTCACTGATTTTAAAAAAAAAACATAAACGCAAAATGCATACTAGCATTGTTAATTCTCAGTGACACATATGTATTTTTAAAATGTATATAATTGTATCCTTTATCAGATACATTGTATTACGTTGCTAATGGCACTGAACATCATAAACCGTGCATGATGTTACCTGATTTTAAATTGATAGGGAAACGCAGGTTACTTCAGATGTCACAACTGCAAGATATGTGTTCAACGAAACATTTAGTTGTATGTCTTTGTGTATATTTAGAAAGGAGAGTTTGTGGTAAAGCAAATTAGCTAAAGATGTTCGATGTGCTCAAGATTTCAAATTATCCAAATTGTACATGACCTTCAGACAGATGACATTGAACAAGACGACCTTGAAAATCATGTACATCAGAAAAACATATATTTGTCAAATTAACAGAGAGGAGGACAAACAAATAAACAAAAGGTAAATGATTCGATCTTTGGTCACAAAATGTTACCCCGATATGATCAATAAAAAACAGAGATGTCGAAAGTTGTTTACTGGTTGGTTGGTATTATGTTAAGATTTAATAACCTATTTAGTTGAAGTTTAGTCATATATCACGAAGGGATTTGTATCGTTACGCTCAATGTCTTTCTCATGATGTTTAGTTAAAACCCGTGTCTAAATTAGGAGCAGTCCGTTCTAAAGTGGTCTCTTAATTTGTACCATAACCTAGTCACCACCTCACGATTATTCACTGTTCGGATATTACTATTTAATCTGTAAAACAATAAAAGAAACGTAACGTACCTTCTAATCAGGGATGACAACAGATGGAGACTAATAAGAGCTCTCTTTCTGTCTAGCTCCAGGTTTTAATATAATGCATTCCGTGCTCTAACTTCCTCGTTTGGATGAAATAGTATAAAGTGTGGACTACAATGTGAAACATCGAGTTTCAGTTATAGGATTGTTTTTAAAGCTATACAAGGAGACATGGCAGTTTAGTGTTGCTGCAGAAATACGATATTTGAAAGCTGTTGGGTTGAGGGTTGGCCTTTCATACAATTGAACATATCCATCTAGTTTTATTTGTAAATTATTTATGACGCAATACAGCATATCTATTCGAGTTTGTTCCAATGTCCATTTTTAATTATCTCTTGCTCTGGTTACAATTAGATTTTTAAGGCAACCTCTCGCAATCAAAAAGATTGTCTTGTTTTTCAACTTAAACATTGTTTAATCTTCCAACCAATGGTGAAATCGTTTTGATTTCTGGGTAGGCCATAGAAATTTCAGTTAAGTTCGATATTTAAACGACATAAGAAACTTCTAATAACTTTGATGAATACAGTTAGTTTCCTTTGCGAGTGCAGTTTTTTGGTACCATTTTGCATCCAATACACCAGTCATGATAATAAGGACATTAAAAACATTTCAGCTGTTTATATCACTAATTGGCGCTGTCGCGTATTCATATTTTTTGCAATTTGATATCTCAAAGGTCAACATGTTAAGAGGAAGAACGAATGGTCTTGGGTTGCTGAGATATTGGTTGTATGATAACGATTGAATGGTAACCAATTTTTACTGTTGATGTTTTTAAACTAATCATTTGGCTAAGTAGATTTATATATGGTACATCGAAACAGTTAAATTTGTATCTAAAGCTATATTCGGATCAGTGCTTTACCACAACCGATGAAAAGACCATCTTTAGCAAAAGTGACAGTTCGTAAAAGTATATTTGATCAAGCGTTGTTTCCAATCCATTCGAGATTATCTTACTCATTTAGAGGGAGATACGTGTAAAACTTTAGGTAATCAAGAAAACATTGCTCAAAGAGAGGTAACATTTTAATATGCCAAAAAAGGGGGTCCATGTTGATAAAGTACCATTAAACCAAAAGACCCGTGGGCCACATTGCTCACTAGAATTTTTCTAAGTGAGTTATAGTGTCTCTTTCTACATGTGTATATATTGCATAGAAATTGTTAAACTTAGGGAAGGGCAGGATTGGGGAAGTGGTTTTAAAAATTGAACAAACAATATATATGTAAATCCGAATAGAATGCTTGATGTTGAACTTTAAACTCCTGCTGGGGGGCCTCCGATAGGTGATCATGGTCTGAACAATTTAGTGTTTAATTTGATAATAAAAATTTCCTGTTTATTTGTGCAAACAATTTTTTTCTGTTATTAACAGTGATGTTTTTGCATCAATGCGTGTACAACTAACCATTACATTATGAAGAATATTAAATTTAAAATATCAACCCAGTCAAATGTCTCTTTATAAGTTTATGAGGTTAAAAATTTTAACATATTTTCTGAATAAAAATTTGCACAGACTCTACTATTTAATGTCTAGTTTCAGTAAACGTTTTTGGATTTGTGATAATTTTTGAAATTGTTTTCTTTAAACGAAACCATGTAATGTTACACTAAGCTTTCAATATTGAAACCGTCCTAACATGTTATGGTTTAGTCATTTTGCTTCAAACAATGGTTGAATAAGAATTGCAATATAAATCAAATAGGTTTGAACCCCCTATGTTTTCCCTTTTGGAAAACATTATCGTAGTAAATTATAGTTTTTGAAGGTGGTGAATTTTGAAAAAAAATCAATTAAAAGGCTTTAAATAAGAAATCAAAGAAAGAAAGGGATTTGGTAAAAGATTATTCAAGCGAACAATGCTTAAGTAATAATGTGTGACAAATTACAAAACCATAGGCTTTGAAATAAATGTAGTTAAAAATGCTACGAATGAGATCTCGATCTCGATCTCTCTCTCTCTCTCTCTCTCAATCTAGCAAAAACAACTGATGTACATGTATTACGTCAGTTGTTACAAAAAGGAATACTGTATTAGTATATGTAAATTACCTTAAAAGACAGTCGTTTCCAAATTGTCCCTTCGCAGCCTTACAAATTCGATAAATTCTCTCGAACATGTTATTGTTATAACCTACTCAGACAGGCTATGTGCAAAAGAAAATAAGACATTGCAAATTCCGCGCAAAGTTTTTAGAGGTTTTTCGCCTGCAATGAAAAGGCAAGAAATTATCGTTTCACACTGAAGATCAATCGCATGTTAACAAAAATGGATAGAGCTTTCTTTCATTCAAACTTATTACTTTTTAAGGGAAAAATACAAAGTCATTGCAAATTGGTGATCTACCGATGCGTGTGTGTTTTTCCATATTTCAACTTCCAGTACACAGGTAGAGAAGAGAGGCTTTCTTCTTCCTAAAGCGCAGTCGATCGTTAGCTAATTGTTTTATTCCTTGCTATAATGTCTGTGTATTACTGCTCATGCAATAAAGCCACTCTTCAAAGTTGCTATTTATGTTCGGAATAATAGTACAAACGAACTCTTCAGTACTCACTATAGTGCGGTAAACTTGCATCTGAAAGTTTCAAAGACGCAATGCAAAGAGATCAATTCACATTTCCTATTATACTCTGTAAGGTTGAACACTATCTTGGATCAACAAAAGGCACTTTAGTTATTTATAATTATGACCTCTGATCTGACCTTGACATTTTCCAACTGCAGCAATACATTTTGTCGTCTGTTTATTTAATTATTTCTTCCTGTCACATATTTATCGCAGGTGACAAAACATACCGAGACGAACCCCTCTTCTACGTGTACCTCCTCCAGAGAGAGAGAGAGAGAGAGAGAGAGAGAGAGAGAGAGAGAGAGAGAGAGAGAGAGAGAGAGAGAGAGAGTGTTGTGCGGTCGAATTCTCTTCCAAATAAATTAAATTGCTAATAATTTTGTTTTGACGAAATATCTGTTCTACCCAGTCTTAATTTGAGGATGAATTGTGACATATCATGCGCAAAACGTTTTCCCGGATACGTGGTCGAGTGTTTTCCACCTTAACAAGTCAAGATTGTTTGATGAGAACAATCCTTTCTATGGAAATGTTGCACTGTTTAAAAACTCCAAAAGCACGAGTCGGAAAACAGTCATTATCGAACGCCTGCTGTCTTTAAGTCTTCGGCTAAATACTGTGCAGTGTCTTAAGGCCCACTTGAATTTTTTGATTATCGATTTTTTTTTAAAATGGACCTAATAAATGTGGTTATTTTTTCTTGAATAAACATAATTGATAAATATAAAAGTACAAACCTTAAAGCTTTTAGGGATGTTTTCAGTAAATGCCAAAAACTCCACAAAACAACACTTGATGTATCACCCAAAAAGAAAATCGCTTTGAGGCAAAAAGGGGACATAGAAATATATCAGGGTATAATCATTAAAACTTCATACTCACCAAGCGGAAAGTAAAATCCAACTCTTAAACTACCAGACGGTAATAATTCCATAATCTCGACTCCGGTCTCGAAAGTGGAGCAAGCGATCTTTTTAAGCAAAATGGATTCATTTTGATGTTTATCAGATAGTTTTATACAATATTATAAAACACGAACTGTTTGGCGCTTTCTCTTGTTTACTGACGTAAGCTCCAAAGATGAGCGGCCAGGAAATTTCTGTCGTCTTCCATCATTTCTTCTTTCTCTCTTTTTAACGGTTGGCCACTTTCCAACAAAAATTTGAATATTGTGTGTAATAACGACACCTCTCCCTCTCTCCTCTCTCTGTGAAAAGATCACGGGTCCCTAATAGCTCACAACCTTTCTTTTTCCTTGGTAGTTGACAATGATTGAGGAACTCAAGAGGTTTGTAATTGATGGTGATTTTGATTTCGTCTGTTAATTTTGTTATATTTTTATTCAAAGGAAAATTGGATGCTGTTAAAATGTCACAGGATGGGTTTTCCGTTTTATTTTTACCACCTTTTGACGATGTAGCTGAAATAATTGCCCATGATTCTGTGTTTGTATGCACATGTTGAAAGACTTAATTTGGCTTTTTGGCTTTTAAAATACTGCTTTTTCATTCAAAAAACCAATGGTTTTGTAAGTTAAAGGGTGGGTAACGTGAAAGGGGGGGGGGGTATATTAAAAGAAACATTTTATAGGTTTTCTTTTGATTCAATAGTTGTATTGAGAGTTTTTTATTTGAATTTTCTATGTCTTACTCTTTATGTCTTGATGCTCTTGACATGTTTCAAGTTACAAATGTTTAACATACCAATTTCATTTTTTCTGCTAAAAATTTGTTTACATCGTGTAAATAAGCACAATAAAAACAAACCTGAAATAAATCCCTTTGGCGTGGTTTTCGTCAATATGATTAAGTCGTGCATTTATGATCAGAAAGAAATTAAGTTGTTGTTCTAACACTAATTGCACCTCACATAAGACGCAATATTCAAACTCTCTCTTTCTCTCTCTCGTCATTATTTTCCTCCAGGAACTTTTCTTAATTATTCTTCGGACTTTTTGTGAAAACGCTAAACACTAATTACATGCTGCATGGATTGGAATTTTGAGCATGCTTCAGATTTATTCCCCTTGATTCATGATTATCCCCCTTGAATTGCTCTTTCTTTCCTTAATCACCCTCCACTTGCTGTTTAGATAACAGACTTTTATGATCTCTGTGTTTTATTTCCAGACTCTGCGTCTATCCAGTGGGATAAATCTTTTTCTTCCCACTCTTTCGTCGTATTCGTCAACAGTCTCAGGGTTTATCGTGGGGAATTTTTATTTCTTTCGGTCAAATTTAGCCGAAGTGGCTGCATGGGTCCGACTCAGAAATGCTCTGAATAGGGTCATTTTCTTGTCTTTTTCTATTCATATGAAGGAGATAGTGACCTCTAAGACTGTTGGCACTCGTCTTTATTGCAGCAATAGTCTAAAAAGAAATATCCGCAAAAGCTCATTCCCTTGGTCCCTCTGTCTCATTATGAGGTAAGCACTCCAAGACAGGGCTTTTGTTAATGGCAGCAATGACAATAAAAGCGCGTTTGCATTAAGTACTCGTGCTTTTTATGCCCTTTGACAGTGATTAAAACTTCATATAATCTGCCCTAGCACTCGAAACTTGTCGTAACCACAGATTAATTTTCGTCTCAATATCTGATATGAGTGATATCCTTTACGTACGTAAGATGGTGAATATTATCCATTTACGATGTCTTCCCTGTATGTTGGTGTTTTGTCAATAACAAAAACTGTGGCAATGTTGACACAGATACAAGATACGGTCATCTAAAGATTATTATAGATCTCTTGTAGTGACAAAAGTGATTAAGATCATTGTAAGATGATCTAAGATTTATCGTAGTGACGAACGTGATGTCTAATATCTGTGGCCCTGTCCTTTACAAGGAATTTGAATCTTGAGATTCAAAATTTGTGAATGACAGTTAGAAATGAATATGTAAAACATACATTAGCACTGTTACCTGTCCTTTACAACAATTTAGATTCCTGATGATCAAAATTTCATGACAATTTATTTTTGCACTAAGAGTTGAACTTTTTAACTTTACCAGTTTTATTTAGTTTTTTAGAGTTAATTGTAAACATAATGTTACACAATATTGACGAAATGTGATGCAAAAGAAATAAAATTGTGTCAAATTAAGTATGATAGAGGGATTGATCGTGACTATATTTGTAAACAAAGCACTTCTGGTAAAATTAAACAGATATATATATTTGATTATATGATTAAAAAAAAATGGCGCCGCTTGCAAAGTAATCTTTCAAGTTGGTGTGTTCCAGGGCAATAATTTTAATCTTACAACAGCATATGTTATGACACTTAAAAAAAAGATTCCTGAAAATAGTTGTAATAGATTAACGCCACTCAACAAATTTTGATCAGCCATGGTTTTATATGCCTTACTTAGTATAAAAACTAATTCTTTATGTTTTAGAGACAATCGGTTACCTAAGTACATTAATTTTGTTTGCGGATAACCAGAAATATCAGTCGAAAGTACAGGTTATTTTCATCCTCATGTTTAATTTTTGTTCACACTGTCCAATGAGCGATATAAAAAAATATGACGAAACTGCCTACAGCTTTTAAAATTGACTGTGTTCGAATAACTACATGTACATGTACATGTACATGTATTATCGCTAGAAGATTAATCAAGCTGGTGAAGAAGTATTTTGGGGTTTCTTAGCCACAAACGTGCTGTTTCTCCAGTAACTGACGTTTGATTTTGTTTTGTATCAAAGCTTGGAAGAGATTCTTGTTTCTATTACTTAGACATTTTCCTTAGCGCTATAAAATCGGGATTTATAACACTAAAATTACACCTCGTATATTTTTAAGCATGTAGTCGTAATTAAATGCACTCAGACATGCCTATATGATTTTTTTTACGAAAAAAAAACTTCTTGTCGTGTAGGCTCGCGGAAGTCAAAGAAACGAAAAAAACTCCAGTTTATTTTTTCAACACAGGGGAATGCTATCCCCCGATGAACAATATATGCTTGATTTGTTTCCAAAATATTCGGTATCCCCAACATCTGCCACAGCTCCCCGGCCGCTTGGTTTGTTATTGTTGAGATAACGAAAGGTTTCGTCTTTTTTGTAGGCAGAGAAGAATTCGCTGGAAAATTGGTTTATATTTATCTTTCTATCAAATTATGCAAATTCTCATTGGGGTATTCACTTCATGCGGCGAACTGCATTTAGGAAAACTGTACAAAAACATTACCCGACTTCAAACAAATCATCGTTTCACTTGAGGATAATTGTAATACTTTACATGTATCCAATATCTATAAAGTGAATTATTAAGATTTTAACTATTTGTAATTTTCAAGTTGACTGGAGCATCATCATTTGTGTGCTAGATATCATACATGTGTATTTCTAGATTATGGTAAACCATTTAGTTTTTGTGTCAATGAGGTTTTAAATTATTTCAGTATAACGATATAGACTCAATGAGTCCCTTTTAAGTTTGATATAAGCACTAATTAATTAATTTAAATGAAGATGTGGTCACCGTGGTTTAAATAAATGTGGTGCACTATAAAAGTGTTCTTCTTTTTAACCACATAACCATGAATATCTCTTCTTTTTTTTACATAAACTTCCTTATATGTTTAGTTTTGCATATTATTATAAAATTCAATTAAGTTCAATCATGACCAAAAGTGTCAGAAAGTGCCCCTAATGAGTTTACAACCGGGGGAAGGGGGTTCAATCTCGTAAAAAAAATTCTGAGGAAAGAGGGGACAAAACTGTTACATTTCATACAAGCATGCTATAATGAATAATTTTAAGAGTTCTGCAAGGAGGTTGTAATTATTAAAATCGATATGGAAGCAACCTCATTTGAAGGATTTTTTAATTATTTTTTTATACTGTAATTGTCTGGAGATATAAAGGGGCAATGATTGGAAAGGGCTCCAATTTACAAATGTAAAACAATATAAAGAGAAAAATTTCTGAAGAATATAGTGGCTAAAATTTGAAGATGCTCATTCGGTTTAGTCGTGAAATACAATTTTGAATTTAATTTTTTCCCATTAAATCTATTCAAATATGGTATATAATAATAGAAGTGTGACGAATTTACGGACTTGAATTATTTTTTTCAAAACGTTCAATTGTTGGTATACAAAATGATATTTTTATTGTATAGTGGGTCTTCTCTCCACGTTTTTTTTAATTAATATTGAAATCAGGTTTTTTTTTCCATTATAGACCTAATTCAGATTGTGAGAAAAATATGGAGCACCCCCCCCCCCCCCCCCCCACTTTATAAAAGAGAGGCCTTGAAGTTCTAAAAAATGACACTATTTGGAGGTTTTCATATAAGTCAACATATTCCGAGTATTGAACACATTTGAGGGGTACAAATCGATGACATGTTAGTGTTTTGAATAATTTTGTCCAAAAAATATTATATGTTCTTTGTATTTAAGTAAATAAAGTGAGGTCGGGGGGGGGGGGGGGGGGGGGGGGGTCTGATATGCAGTTAAAATATACACAATACGCAATGCGAGACAATCCAATTCCACAAAAGTCACCCAGGCCAGTTGTACTGATAAGAAAAACTTGAACTCAACTTATTGAATACAGACACTTGATTCTGGTGTATACAGATTTAAACAGATCTATACGTTGGGATGGGGTGGGGGTGGGGGGGGGGGTGCATGCTTCATGTGTTTGGAAGCCATGCAAGGAGTGACACGTATGTACATTATAGAATTCACATGATCAAGTTAAAACATCATGGACTCTTATAGATTCTTTTTCTGGTCAATAACAACTTAATGCACAAACAAGCATGACATTTCAATTTAATCAGGATTCATTATAACGGACTAGATTTTATACTTTTGTTGGAAATCTGCTCGAGTATATTTACGGATTTTAGGAAGACATCGGAACGCTACAGTTTTTTTTATAATGTGTATGGCATTCAGCACGGCTGTTGATCCAGTAATTTTCCTCATAAATAGGGAGATATCCCCAGATAAAAACTCATTTAGTTTGATTTCAAATTCTCTCTCTTTTCTCCTCCGCAATTATAACACCCCCCCCCCCTTCCCCATCTTATATTTTTTGTCGGGTTTGGTATTCTTACCGTATAAACCGGAAGCACATGTAAACAAAGAAAGTTGTTTACAAATTGAAAAAATTGAACAAGAACGCTCAGAATGGGTAAACTCTTATTATTTCTATTTGATATAACCTAAAGATTTTATTAATATGTATTTTTATACAATTTCAAACTCACAACAATGTCTGAACAGTATAAAGATAATACATTTTGTTTTCATCCAAAAAAGAAAATATGTACTTGTAGAAGTTTATGTCTTCAAGTCTGTAAAAAAGTCTTCAAGCCAGTAAAAAATGTCTTTAATACTTCACACTCTTGCTTTTTTAATCTGTCGTTATATGTACAGTACAACTGACTTACACTTGCTTTGCTATAGTAATTGTCAGTTGGCTGTTTAGATATTGCTTTAGGACTTTTTGTACAGTATTCAATCCTAAGTTTTAATTTTTCATATACTTTGATTTCAGTAAATACATTGATGATTGAACTACATTTAAAAAAAAAGGTTTTTAAATATTTCATGATACAAATTGATTTGTTGGTAATATTTACATTACACAATACATCTGTATCTACTTCAGCCCAGGAAGCAGTTGACCAGAAGAAAGATATGGATGAGGAGGATGAAGAAGATCACGATGAAAGCATGGAAGATGATGAGGATTTGTCAGAGGAGGATATGGAGGAAGACAAACAAGGGTCGCTAGCCAAGGCAGCCATCACTGGCCGCAGTGTCACATTACAGATGCTAATATCAGAGAAAATCATTGAACCTGGCCCAGCATTGCTCTCTCTGAAGTACCTGGTAAAGGACTATTGTGTGCATGTAACAGTTACAATCTATTCTGTGACAGGAACCCTTTATTGATATGATACAGTGTACCATCATGAGTTTGATATGACGTTTTTGAAAATGCCTACAAGTATAAGTTTAGCTGCATAAAATTATATTGTCTGTAATTTGTGTTAAACTATGATTCCAGGAGTTTTTTGAAATATGACTCTACCAAATGAATCAACTTTTGTGTTTTTACTTGTTTTGTTTATTTTCAGGGACGAAGGTTCATTGCTGACTTACTGCCTGATGGCAAAATTCAGATGCCTGGAACAAAAGAGACTTTTACTTCTCCCAGTGCCTGGGCCATTCACTGCAAGAAACAAGTCAACCCTCACAAAAAGTCAGGCTGTGGGTGGGCTTCTGTAAGCAGCTGGCATTTTTTTGGATTAAATTTCAAAACCAAGACATTAAACTATAAATAATGAATTCTATACTTTACTTGCATACGTGTATACTATTACAATGAATTAATATATGTGTGAAATCGCGAAAAGCACATCACGCAAATTTTAAAATCTCGATTTTATTTTTGGGACATATGTAAACTTCACGAAACTATGATAAAATTCGGTTTTCACAAATTCATGTTCCTGCGATTTGATTGAAAACAGTTGAATCATGGAATTGTATACTCACGGAAAATAAGCAATCTACAGTAACTGAAAGGTGCGGTTTCAAAATCCCTATGTGGGCATATGGTCTTTAGTGTTTTGTGTTGCAGCCTTAAACATTAAACAAGGCTCTTTATTCACATTCTCTCAGTCCACCCAACTGAACATAGATACTGTTTTAGAAAAAATATCTTCCCATTCAGAGTGAAGTTATTGATTCTCATTAGCTAAGAACCAAGCACTTAAACCAGTGTAAGCTCCTAAGTAGAGTATTTAACATAAAAGCTACACACCAGTATATTTATGTCATACTTATTGGGTAGGTGATGTACAAAGAACGAAAGCTTGACATCTGGAAGGCAGCGTGGTTTCGTAAACACAGATCATCCAGTCCCGCACGTAATAATCCAGAGACTTCAAATTCCCAGGTAAAGAAATAAACATTGTAATGCGTATTGGAAATACACATCTTATAATTGTTGAAAAAATGTTCTATATATTTTCAAACTTGTTATCAGTTTCATGATGCCTCAAGGCAGATTTAAGTGTTAAAAAATGGAAAATTTGAGTTCCGCTCTGTCAATATGCTAGTTTAATAAAATTTACAAATGTATGCTCTATTATAAAATGTTTATCTTTAATTGTTCACATGTTCACATAAGGAGCATTGTATAAATTGAAGTTAAATGTATTGTGTAAAAGTGGTCCTTTATAGAAATCTCCTACTTTTACCAGTCTCCCAGGTCTCCATGGAGTGTACGGGAGGACACAAATGATTCCCGCCCAGAAACAAACGGAAAACTGTCCATGACACGCTTGGCTGAGGAGAGACTGACGGAGGATTCTCAATCCTCTGGGATGCCCCGCCCCGCTCACACCAGTACACCCAATCAGAATGGAAAAACGGAGGCGAAACGGTAACATATTTCACACTTGTAACCTAACTTTGAAATGTTTCTTTGAAATGTCATGTATTTAGTGTCTTTTTTTCTATCAAAGTCAATAATTATTGCTCTGTCAATATTGACTCTAGCGTACAAGAACCTTAAACTGTGGTTGTGTAACAGTAAATAAACAGATATACATGTAGTAACTTTCACTTTAACCAAAGTTGTTTCCCTTTGTGGAGTTACTACCTTAACTTTCTGTGGCTATGACTGAAAAATTGCTTTTATGATATGATTTTGTGTACATTCAAGGCTTCATGGTGAAACTGTTGGATTTCAAGAGGAGGGTAAGTCAGATTTTATTAGTCCAATTTCTTTATAATATATATACAGTTGAACTTTGATATCTCGAACACTGATATCTCAAATACAATGAATATAACAAAGTGATTTGGAAGTCCTAACCACTTATTTAAAGTATTTTTCCCTCATATCTTGAATACCCAGATATCTCAAAGTTTTTAAACAGTCCCTTCTAGTTCGAGATTAGGAAGTTTGACTGTAGTTAATCTATTTGAGACATTCTCTGTTTCTCAACAAATACAGTAATTGTTTGTTATCCAAGAATTCAGTCAGTATGTCAGAAAATGTATAGAAGCCCGATAGTGTTTTCTGTTATATGCTAGTAATTCCTTATTTTCTGATTGTTAGTACATGTACTTAATAGTTTTAACCCATTCAGTATTTTAACACAAATCTATACTTTTTCTATATGTTCCATCATAGTTCAGCGGAACAGATACGCTCTTAAAGTATGTAAAACACGGAACAGTGTTTGGATTTTTTAACAGAAAGATTACAAAACTTTCAAATTTGATAGTGATGGAAAAGCAGACAACTAAATGTTATTGCATATTCATGTACCGACAATTTGATACAAGTACCTGTTCAAAAAGTGACCTTTATGCTCCAAAAAGATACAGATCGAATTTCATACTGACAAAATATTGTGGAAGGAATATTGAATGATATGCATTTCTGTTGACTTTCCAGCCCTGAATTTATCATTAAAGACACCCAAATCTCCTCCAAGAAGAGATTCTCGGAACAACTCTGAGTCTGAATCATTTACCGAGAAAAATAATAACCACAGCGAGAGACAGTGTATCAAACACGCCTCTCTAAAGTCTCGCAGTCAGAACATGTGAGTAGCAATAGAGCGACTTCTTGTTACTTATATGGAAGATCTTTCATAGGAAAAGGTGCTTTAATAGGAATTTGAATTGAGAAAAGAAAAATGTGCAGTCTGTATTTTGATTTGGTTTTATAATCCAAATTGTCTATCTTGACCTGGGACAGTGAAAAAACCTTTAAGAAATCCAAAGATTCAAGATAAAAAGGTTAAAAAAAACCCAGTGCATAGGGATTTTCATCAGATCTACCTAAAAATTTTAAGATATGGTTAGTTTAGCTATAAACTATTATTTACCATAGTAAAGAAAAAAAACATAAAAATGTAAGAAAATGCCAA
The DNA here is from genome assembly GCF_025612915.1 of Magallana angulata. Classification (NCBI taxonomy): domain Eukaryota; kingdom Metazoa; phylum Mollusca; class Bivalvia; order Ostreida; family Ostreidae; genus Magallana; species Magallana angulata. The sequence goes on from NC_069117.1 coordinate 10,388,573, forward strand.
ATTTAAAATGTAAAACTTTGGGTACCGGTATTTTCTTATATTTTATATAGAGATCTCCTTCTAAAGAAGATCAATACAGTCTTAAAATGGCCACGACCATCAAGCCCTCTTAACTCACTTTTTAAATGTCCATGGTATCTTAATTGTTATTGTTCGTGGTTCTGAAGTTCATTTGTACATGTACTTGCAAGTTTTGTGTTTCTGTATATTATTGACTGAGTCATGGTAATGTACATATGAAGGATGACATTCCTTTATTAACCATATCATCCAATATTTGATGAAATGCCTCAAAGATTTAAATGTTTTAATCCATTGACAGTGATCCTCAGACCCTTGTTGAATGTGAATCTTTCAAGGAGATGGAGAAAGTTCAGCCTTTCACAGTATCTATTGCCAGCAATGCTCTGCTACTGATGGTAAGCGCTAAACAGACTTAATTACAAGACAAGGGCTTGCCCTGCTAACATGGCAGGCTTTGTCTCCAGAGTAGACTCTCAAAATATTTTTTTTATGAAAATAAGTATCGAAACAGTTTGAAAATGATGTGCTCATTCTGTCTTTTAATGATTTTTGAGGCATCTCTGCTTAATGCTAGACCTTAAATTCTGTAGGATTTCCATTGCCACCTGACTACCAGTGAAGTGGTGGGGTACCTCGGGGGGAGGTGGAACCAGAAGACACAGCGTAAGGATGATTGGGAATAGGGCTTTAGGGCCCTTGGCTTAAAATAAAGTTTTGGAAAAAGTAGAAAAATACATAATAATAAAAAAAAAATGTGTGACATCCTGAAAATTTTTGCATAATTGAAAATGGTTTGCTGTTTGATTATTTTGCTTCAGAATCATTGTAATTGTGACTGTTTTTGTTGCATTTTTTGTAGATTTAACCATTGTTAGTGCCTTTCCATGCAGATGTAGACTTGCCGATAGCAAGAAGGCACCCATGATTGAAGAAGAGGTCAGATTTGTTCATTATTCAGGCTTCACTCAAAAATGTTTCTGGACCTTCATACATGTAATACAGAATTACTGAATTTACATTTTAAAAAATTGCTTGTTGTTAATAAGTGTTTATATTTGAACTGCACAGATCCGTCAAGCCATAAGTGCCTCAGGCCTGATTCTTGTGGGGTGGTACCACAGTCATCCCTTTTCTCAGGCCAGCCCCTCAGTCAAGGACATAGACTGTCAAATGTCCTACCAGCTGTGTATGAAGGGCTCCGGCTCCAACTACTTCCCCTGTGTAGGAGTCATCATTGGTGAGCAGTGTTTACAAAACATATACCAGATATTTATTCTTAGATTAATCATTGTATAGGGATAATTGTTGAAGAATCTTAGTGTTAGCTGTGGAACTGAAGCTCTCCCAGAAAATCAGACTGAGTTCATAGTAACTTGATTTATACAACATGTACTGTACAATTCATCAGTCAGAATGAGGGTGGGTCTTAATATGAAGTCTGTTGTGCAGCAAGAACTTTTGGATCATTCATACTGATGAGTCTGGTTTAAAGAATATTAGAAAAGAAACACGAAAGTGCTTTCTACAGTGGACATGTGTTTCAGTGAATAAGATTGTGTCAATAATCTTTGGCACACAAGAAGCAATAATATCGGTAACTATCATGTTATTTTTGCATACTCGATTGTATTGTTAAAAGTTTGATAGGATATGTTATATTATTATAAAATTTGTACACTTATAGCTCCTTACAACAGAGAGAGGACAAAAAAAGAATCAGCTTGCAGAATGTACATGGTCATGCCGCCTTTAGATGTAAGTCTTTAAACACATTGTGGATTAAAGAAAATTCTTGATATCAATCAACCCCTTACACCTTTAACATTTGTACAAGAAATGTACATGAATTAAAATTCTCTCATTGCTTGATTATTTTTACATTTACAAAATGATTCCAAAACATTGTAGTTCATGATAAAATATGTACTTTATTTTCTTTTCTTTTGGAACAGCAGTGGTCAGTGCTTTATTTTTTTTTAATTGCGAAATTAATAATAGATATAACAAACAACTTTTGGTTTCTTCATCAGGATCAGCCCTCTGACTATGGCATTCCGATGATCGTGAAGTACTCCTTACAGAAAAATCTCTCCGTGACAGAGGAGCTACTTAGTGAAATGGTCAGGACCCTAGTAATACTAAAGCAAATTAAGTCTCTATACTCATTTCACTATATAAAAAAGGACAATGTTTGAAATTAATGAACTCATGATAATCTGTGTTTACATGCTTTACAGAAAGCTGTGACTGATTTTTATCATGGTGGACCAGATTGGATAAAGTTTCGACAGTCTTGGCAGCCCACGCTTACCTACCTAGACAAATTAAAGGTAAAAACAGGATGCATGTTTTATTAAAGGGTCATGGTCACAATTTTGGTCAAAAATTATTTTTCCTATTTTAATGTTTATTATGCCTCAGTAAGGCATTTTTAATAAGCATCCAAAATATAAGTGTCATTCGTCAAGTTATAAGCAAGTTACAGAGCTTAAAATTATTTGCTATGTAAACAAACCTTTTGTTTACAATTTGAATGTTGAAGTGAAAATTTAGACCTAAAATGAATGTGTTAAACATTAGAAACTGTTTATGTATGCTTAAAATGAACAAGATGATAGACAAATTATATTGAAAATTATTTTTTACTTTATTCTTTATATATTTTCCAGGGTTCCCTGGTCTCTAAACTCCCTGAAGATCAGATGGAGAATGGAACATTTTTGGAATTTGTTCAGCATTTAATTCTAACAAAGTAAACTGAAAATGGTTGGACATAAGCTTATGAACCAAATCCGAGCTTCATTTGCAACAAGGTTAGAAGGACTATGCAAAGCACTGTGGAAAATTGCTATTTATTGAAAAATGATTGCATGAAAATGAGGAAGGTTCAGAACTACATTCTGCAGATCTTGATTATGGTGATATTATAATTGAAGGAATAGCTTCCAATCAAAATTTAAACTTTTGTGTTGTATGTAAATGTTTTTTATTAATTTTGACATGCATTGTGAATAGATCTGTCTTCCTTTACACAATCAACCAATAATATTGTGATAGTCTCAGGTCATACAAAAAGTTTTTGATTTTCCGTTAAAATGGGCAATTAAACATGTACGGTACTTATACTGATAGTTCAAAGTTTGCTGTTTCTCAATATCATTGTCTTTCTCTTCATGTGTTTAAATGAATTGGTCTTCTATGCAAAGAATATATGAAAAGTGTTCAATAAGAAGATTTATACCTGATTTATAATGATGATACATACATAGAACATTTAAATAAAAACAATTATACATGAGATATAATTATATGTACGATATACCCAGGTATGACTATGGCATACAGGAAATATCTGTATTTCGTGCAGTCAAATATATTTATTGAATTATGTTTTATTTATTAACAGCCATTTCACGGCAAGAAGTAGACTTAGGATAGTACCGGTAAATATATCACAATTTAGAGTGCATCGGTTTCATTAATAAGCTACTTGAAGTAAGGAATATGTACTTAAATATGTAATATCCCTTTATACATGCATAATCATTATTGTATGACTAAGTTTGAATCAAAAAACGTCTTAAAACCAGATTTTGATATTCTTGAAATTAATGTTTGTTGAGTGTACATGTATTAGTACATTTTTTGGACAGAAATGAAATGTGCACTTTATGTGTAGATTTCCTTTAGATCTGTGTTATTGTTTTCTGTTTATATATACCAATAGACTTAGTAGTGAGTTTTCATTTTTTAACTTAACTTTGTATAAAACTGACTATTGAATGAACTTATGAACTCACCATTGAACCTATTGGGAAATGCTAATGGCTGAGTGGATAAAATCAATCTACTGATGAAAACATAGTGTATTTATAGACAAAGTTTCTATTTTGCTACTTTTTAAAAGTATGACTGTAAACTATCAAGGCAACACTTAATTCTATTGTTAACAAAGGCAGCAGACATTTACCTGGTATTCAGGTTTTTGGAAATAGTTTTAGAGGTGATATACATGAACCAATGTGTGATTTCATTACTGATTTCATCACTGAGATGTTAACTACGTTTCATTTTTAGCTCACCGAGACGAAGTCAAGGAGAGCTTATGCTATACCCTCGGCGTCGGCGTCGGCGGTGGCGTCGGCGTCGGCGTCGGCGTCCGGACCTGGTTAAAGTTTTTGTTGCAGGTCCTGTATCTAAGCTATTACTTGTCCTGTCTTCACCAAACTTGCATGGATGATGCATCTGGACCTACTTATGGACTTGAAAGACTTGGATGCTGAATCTGGGTCCTAAATTTCAGATGCTGGAGGAGGTTAAGGTTGTTGGACCAGGTTAAAGTTTTTGTTGCAGGTGCCCTTTGATAGCAATATCTTAGTTACTGCTGGTCCGTACTTCACCAAACTTGCATGGATGGTGTGTCTTATGATACTGATGCACCAGACAGGTTTGAGTGCTGAATCTGAGCTATAGGTTGCGGATGCTGGAGGAGGTTAAGGTTTTTGGAGCAGGTTAAAGTTTTTGTTGCAGGTGCCCATTGATAGCAATATCTAAGTTACTACTGGTCCTAACTTCACCAAACTTGTATGAATGATGCGTCTTATGATACTAATGCACCTGACAAGCTTGAATGCTGAATATGAGCAATAGGTTTCGGATGCTGGAAGAGGTTAAGGTTTTTAGAGCTGGTTAAAGTTTTTGTTGCAGTTGCCCTCTGATGATTATATCTTAGTTACTACTGGTCCTAACTTCACCAAACTTGTATGGATGGTGCGTCTTATGATACTGATGCACCTGACAAGCTTGAATGCTGAATCTGAGCAATAGGTTTCGGATGCTGGAGGAGGTTAAGGTTTTAAAAGCTGGTTAAATAAAGTTTTTGAAACAGGTGCCCTCTGATGATGATATCTTAGTTATTACTTGTCCTTACTTCACCAGACTTCCATGGATGGTGTGTCTTATGATACTGATGCACCTGACAGGCTTGAATGCTGAGTGTGAGCCATAGGTTTCAGATGCTGGATAAAGTTAAGTTTTTTGGAACAGGTCACAAGTTTAATAGATGATAGTACTATTTCAAACTTGCATAGTTGATTTAACTGTAATATGAATGAATCGCAGAGGTAACTTCAGATGCAGAGCTTGATCTCCATTATCAAGGATGCTAAAAAATAAATCTTAGTTATTACAGGTCCTAACTTCACCAAACTTGAATGTATGGTGTGTCTTATGATACAGATGCACCTGACAGGCATGGATGCTGAATCTGAGCTATAGGTTGCGGATGCTGGAGGAAGTAAAGGTTTTAATTGCTAGTGCCCTCTGATGATGATATCTTAGTTATTACTGGTCCAAACTTCACCAAACTTGCATGGATGATGGGTCTTATGATACCAATGCACCTGATGGGCTTGAATGCTGAATCTCAGCCATAGGTTTTGGATGCTGGATGAGGTTAGTTTTTTGGAACAGTTCACATGTTTTATAGATGAAAGCTTGCATAGTTGATTTAACTTTATTATAAATTAAACGCAGAGGTTGCTTCAGATGCAGAGCCTGATCTCCATTATCAAGGATGCTAAAGAAATCTCCTACCTCACTCAAACCAGCTTGATAGATAGATGTGTTTGTTGATAAATGATATAACATGATTCCTATGATATTGTATGATATGAAACAATATTGTTTGATATGATACAATATGATATCATATGTTATATTATAAAAAGTTATACGATATGATATGATATTGTATCAATTTTTGTGATATTTTATGATATGATATTGTATCATGATATTGTTATGTATAGTATTGTATATTATGATACAATATTGTATAATATTATATTGTATTTTTAATGTATTATTTTATTACATGGTACAATTACATAAGATATTGCAAAATATTATATTGTATCCTATGATACAATATTGTATATTCTATAATATTGTATCATACAATATTGTATAATATGATATTGGTTTCAGTAATATAGAATTATATCACATGAAATTGTATTATATGATATTGTAATATTATATAATATTGTATCATACGATATTGTATGATATGATATTGGTTTATATAATATATTATCATATCACATGAAATTGTATTATATGATATTGTAATATATATTATTGTGTCATATGATACTATATGTATAATATAATAATGTATTTTATAATATTTTACTTTATCACATAATATTGTATCATTTGATAAGATACAATGTTGGAATCAAATTATATTGTATTATATGATATAATATCATATAATGTATCAAATATGTTTCAGTGTCCCTCAATACAATATCATACTATATTATACAATATAATATCATGTTTCAATGTTATGATGTATTATGTAATATGATATTGTAATATAATACTATATTGTATTATATTTTATGATATTGTATTATGTGATCAAATACAATTAGGTATAACACAATACAATGTCATATCATACGTTACAATATCATATCTCATTATTGTTTATTACGATATTTTATTGTATTATATGATATATATTATAAATATGACATGATGCAATATTTAATTTTATATCATTGAATTGATTAACATATGAACATATGATTATCATAAAAAAATTTATCAGATGATATACGATATTTTGTCAAAACAGAATCCATGAATATCCAAGATCATAAAGTATGATTTTCATATAAAATGATAAAGGTGGTCTTATGAAGGTGATGTCTCATAAGGGTGATGCTCCGTCTCGGTGAGCTTAGTAATCTATGATTACCTATGTTTTATTTTTGTTTTGACATATACTATAAAACAAGGATTTAGCAAAGTTCTGGGGATGTATGGGTTCACTCTACTATAGAAGTTATTTTTATATATGTTGAACAAATTTGTGAATTCTCAATACAGATGTTTTACTTTTTTTGAAAACCAAAATAGGTAATTGATTGCATTTAATTTAAAACCAAATGTTATATCATTGTAAATTATAAGTATAATTTTTTATGCATTTATAGGATAATTCTTGTCAACACTATATTTCCTTTATATTAAGCCTAAAAATTCATTAAAAAATTTGTAACAGATTATTTATTGAAAAAAAGTTCGGAACAGAGCTGAAAGCCAGCTCATTTCAAGTCTTTTCTAAGTGTAATATAGCTGTATAAAAAGCATGTTTATTGTTTTTTAGTTCTAAAATACAATTTAAAATAATAGAAACATTTCTTTTGAAAATTTGCTAAAAACCCTTGAACCCCAGCAAGACACAAAATTAATTTGTTAGGCCCCCTATATATTAGTTTATTTTTGAATCAGGAGTTCATCATTATGTAAACTTTTTCATAGAAATTGTTCAGAGTTTTGCTGGGGACCCCAAAACATTGCCTTATCAGTGATTTTGCTTTAATTTGTATGTACTAATTATGTTTTACTATTTTTATATTTATCTACATTTATCTATTTTGTTTGGACAGTGTACAATTAACATGAGAACACTAGTTTCTTTATTAATATCACTAAAGCCCTTAAATTTATATGAAGAGATTTTTATCAAGGATGGTATTCATAAACTTGTGTAAAGTTAATTATCAATGGTTTTAAGTGCAGTAGATAGCTGATTTAGGCATTAGGAAGTACAACAGACCAATCCAGCATCGTTTCTCTGTTATCATCAAGTGCCATTAACCTGCTATTGATTAATACTTGATCCAGGGGTTCAATTTACTCACAGTTTTCTATTTCATCCTGTTTTTCATGTACAATTTACTAAAAACAGAGAAGATTGTATTTACGATTCAAGCAGCTGTATTTGATGTTTAAACTAAACTATGATTTCATAGTTCCATATTTCATAGATCTACATGTACAATATATTATTATCAAAGTTGTGCCTTTCTTGCATTGATCAGGTAAACACGATTGTGATTGGATTGGATATACTGTTGAAATTAATGTAATTGTTATAAATGAAATTCATGTAATTTTATTGCAAATTTGTCTGAAATTTTACACATGTATTTGTATATATTGTACACACTGCTGACTGAATACTGAAATCTATGCAATAAATTACTGGTATGCATATGTCCCCAAGTTTCTAGTACAATATTGTGATTATTGATGAAACTTTACATGGTAGTTTTCACAACTACTGTCAGCTTTTGACTAATTGTACTCTGTTTTTGGAAAATCCTTATTATCTCTTACAAACTTACAAAGTATTGTTGGTACTTGTTCAGTAGTGTTCATACTTGCTTACTGTCTTATGCCGACTTAAGTTAGGTTTAAAGTTGCACCGTTTAGTAAAACTCGCTTGAGCGCTCGGCAAGTTTAATGAAACGGTGCAACTTTGTACTCAACTACAGAGGTTACATACATGTACATGTTTTGATTTTTATGTATATATGTATATCAAAATCAGGTGATGACGTAATATATCAATTCATGTGGTCACACCAGCGTACATATATACGCCGACGTTTGAAATAAGGCAGACACGCTAGCTTTGAAAATGTTATTGCTTTCAGCTCATTACGAGAAGGCAGCAGAGCTGAGGTATTAGTTGTCGTACGACTAGTTTGAACCAAATTTTGGTGTATGCCAAAAATTTCAACCTTTGAATACACAATAGAATATTTTAAAATAGTCGAAAGTTGAGTGATTGCTACGTGTACACGTACGTGTAATGCAAGTTCATGCAAAATCATGGTTGTTTTTGTATTAACTTACGCATGCAATTTGTGGGAAAATTGTTTAGCGTAAATATAATTAGGGCTGCTCTGCAGGTGCCTTATAGTTATCAGTTTTTCCATCAATCCTTTTGTCCATCTGAGATCACTTGTCCAGTGTGATACATGTATGTTCTTTCCCCTTGGCTCAATCTGGCTCATACTCATTTGGGTAAAGGGTATGCCGTGTCTTTAATCCATGTTTCTAGGTCTTAGGTTAAGATCAAAACAGAATTATCTGAAAAATCTTTTTCCGGATCATATATTCTCTCCCCTTGGTCATGTTTCATACTTCGCCCAAAGAGTGCCTTTGGTCAAAGTGTTTGCAGTGGCCTTGAATAACGTTTTTAGGTCAAATGTCAAGGTCATGTCAAACCACCCCAACATTTTTGTAGAGCATGTTAATCTTCCCTTAGCATTATCTGGTTCATACTTCATATAAACAGCTTTTTCGTTAAGGGTGTGCAGCGACCTTTAACCAAGTTTAAAGGTAAAATGTGAAGGTCATAGCAGATCTCTTTAAAATTCAGTTCAAGACCACAATTAATTCTCAGTGGCTTAAGCTTGCTTCTATTAAACCTTAAAGAAGTCTGTTGGTAAGGGTTAATGAGGTTAACTAAAAGTTCAATGCCAACCTGAAAATTCCTAAGTAATAGGTCAATGTGATAGCAAAAACTCTGAAATGCTTTTATCCTACATGTATTGTCGGGGACCTTTTGAGATGGTCACCATCTGAATAATGTCTAGTTTGTGTCTATTGAAATAGAGCATGTGAAATAATATCTTGTTTAACTTTTATATATGGAAAACTTCAGCACGTGCAAGAGTGCTTGAAATATACGATTTGTTCTTACATGTTACAATACTTCCCTTTCCTCAAAACTATTTTTCGGTCATTTGAGGATTAGAAAAATTGACAAACGACCGTGACATATATTTGTAAGAGTTAATATATTTATTAATTTGATATTTCCTAATTGCAATATAATCAAATTTTACAATTCTAATTCTGCTCCATGTCCAGGCGTATTTTATGATGGCGACATATTCGAGAGACAAAAAAAAAGGAGAAAATTTGTTCACAGCGAATTTTTTATAAAGAAATTATACATTACACAGGCAGATGTCCTTAAAAACCACCAGAAGATGTATGTGTACAATGTGCACAAGTTACGTCGCTTTCATTAGTCAAACCATCTCTCTCTCTCTCTCTCTCTCTCTCTCTCTCTCTCTCTCTCTCTCTCTCTCTCTCTGTGTAGAATAAATCTCTGGTCAATTTAAATTAAAAAGTTGAAAAGGTCACAAGAATGTAAAATGGTGTGAGTGGATGAATTCCTGTACACTTTACGTACATGGTAGTATGGAGCCTGGATTCTGAATATCCTTGGGCGCTGTGCCGGATCCGGCGGCCGCGCACTAGAACTTCTTCACATTGTAGTGCTGACAAAATCCTCTTGAATAAAAACATGATTTATCCATCCATTTGCTCTCAGCAAAAAATTCATGAAGATAGTCTAAAAGAAGAATTTTTATAAGTATACTATGCACATACACGAAGTTCATCCCGTGCTGTTCTACCATTCTGTATTTTTAACGTATCAAACGATTTCAATGACTATGATTTCTCCAGTGAGATTACAGGCTCCATAAATTGTACAAAACATTGTCAGTCTTTTTACTTCAATGCTTGACAAGCTCGTGCATTTTTCCTTGATGCAAGGTGTTGTTCAAGTGTTTCGCTAACATCGTTCATCAAAATGAAGTTAACGGCGTTTTGAATTTTTTTTAACATTACAATAAAAAGAGAGAGACAGGCTCTAATGGTGTTCAATTTTGTCATTACCTAATCACAGTATATATCTATTATTCGAGCATGGCACGCAAGTCACGGAACATATTTTTAAAATAATCTTTTCATAATTGCAGTGCGGCGTCAATTTCAAGTACTACGATAAATTCTAAAATGTTTTTCCCCACAATCACATAATATATAACTAATGTTTGAATACATGGGGCCAATATCATTTGTTGGCATACAGTTGACAGTGTATGAATCAAGGTCCCATCACATACTGTTATTATCAATTAGGTCAAGGTCACTACAATGTTAACGTTGTCAAGACAATGGTCCTCTCCTCATTGACCGCAAGGTCACGGAAACTGTGTCTATGTTAGCGTATCACAGTTAGCAGTGGAAAGAAAAACAAAGAAGATGGGGTATCATTAAATATTCTTTTCAGTTTTTTTGTTATTGTCAGCACGTGTGAAGTAGCTTGCTTTTGTAACCTCATCTTCTCAGCTAAGCACACGTTGTTCTATGCGTGATGACTTTTTTGCACTGTTTGAGTTCATTATTTACAGATGGCGTGTTGTTTTTTTCAGTCTGTTTTATTTCGCACAATATGATACTTGCACATACTTGTGAAAACTTAAAACTGTGACACATTAGAGTAATTTTGGGATGCTTGTCGTTACCCGGGTGTTCTCGGTTGGCTTCCCTCGCACGAGGTCTTTCAAATGTCCTTGTGCTTTCCGACATTTCCTTGTTGAATTTGCTCATGAGGAAGACAGTTTAAAAAGAACAAACACATATCTTGCCTTGTTTTGGCTCAGTCTCCATGTCAATAAAAACCGGAACATTAACTAACGACGGGAAAACACAATAGGCCTCTGAGCTGTCCTGAAATATGCAATCAATATCAATATCTTCTCATCCTTTTTATAGCTCGCCTGAGAGGAAGTCTCCCGTGACCTAGTTTGATCCGATACCGTCGCCGTTATCCTCGGCGTTAACTTTTCACATTTTCATCTTCCTTTCTAGAACCATTGAACCAATTTAAATTAGAATTGGAACAAAGTATTTTTAGATAAATTTTGTTGAAACATAAATTATATTACCGAAGGAGATATGCTGAGTCGTAAGGAGAGATGCATAGTTATATATTACAATGGAAACCAAAGAAATCAACAACAAAAAATCTTCGTTGTAAAATTATTATATGCAAGTATCTTGTGTATGAATGAATGTATTAGGTGGATTTAAGTTTGTTTAAACCTTGACCCCGTGTCAATAATGTGACTCAATAAAAGATGCGTATTTCAACATATGAAAATCTTGGGGATATCTTTAACATCTTTAAGGATCCTTATGTGATAAAGTTTTATTCAAACTGCAGTGCTCAGAGTAATCGGCCACTAAAAGAATGCAAATGAATAAAAAAAATATATAAGGACATCATCTTCAAACCTATGGGGTTTAATAATTATTAATATTTAGAAATGCTTTCCTTTATACATAAATGTTTCAAAAATTGAACCACATTCCTTCTAGCCAAGTTGTGGCTACAATGGATTTTAAAATTATTTTGATAGGAAATATTGTTACACAGGTGAGCAATGTGGCCCATTTATATTTATATATTACAATGGAAACCAAAGAAATCAACAACAAAAAATCTTCGTTGTAAAATTATTATATGCAAGTATCTTGTGTATGAATGAATGTATTAGGTGGATTTAAGTTTGTTTAAACCTTGACCCCGTGTCAATAATGTGACTCAATAAAAGATGCGTATTTCAACATATGAAAATCTTGGGGATATCTTTAACATCTTTAAGGATCCTTATGTGATAAAGTTTTATTCAAACTGCAGTGCTCAGAGTAATCGGCCACTCAAAGAATGCAAATGAATAAAAAAAATATATAAGGACATCATCTTCAAACCTATGGGGTTTAATAATTATTAATATTTAGAAATGCTTTCCTTTATACATAAATGTTTCAAAAATTGAACCACATTCCTTCTAGCCAAGTTGTGGCTACAATGGATTTTAAAATTATTTTGATAGGAAATATTGTTACACAGGTGAGCAATGTGGCCCATTTATATTTATCGTGCTTAGCCAAAATTCAACTAACAAGAGCAGACAATAATGGCATTTTCTCTTCTCGATAAAGACCGTTCGTGCAAACGATTTTATTCAACAAGAAATCAAATTCATTTTAAAGACAAACCTCTCAATCAGGCGTCAGACACAAGGGGAGGGGCAGATCTACCCCCAGTAAATCTTTAAAAGCAAATACGTATGAAAAAATATATAATAATCAACGCATCTTTGCCAAACCTACAATACCTAATAAGGGGAAGGCAGTCTGTTTAATTATTTCAATATGGGCATTTTAAGGGGAAATTATTATAAAAAGTGAATTGACCATCCCCTCCCGGTCCTATCACTGACCTTGTGGCTACATGTATAAATACGAGACTGTAAATAGTAGAACACTGCACTTTGCTTTGTGAACACATTGTCAAGGGGTCCAAGGACTGATTAAAAGTCATTGTTTAATGGGTTGTCAAGAGCAGAAAATTTTCCAATTTCATTTTCTCGCTGCGCGTTTAATTTTTTTTTTCGAAGAAAAAGGATGGGGGTTAGGGGGCTTCACGCAGACTTGTGAGATATATTTTGCGTCATTGGTAATACACGTCGATACTTCCTATGGTGGCTCTGACCCTCGGGCAATGAAAGAAAGACAAGATGTAGATAACAAAGGATAGGGCTCTACTCCATCTCTCTTTTAGGAGGAAGTGAAGTTATCGCTCAGGTTGCCACTTCCTGTGTATCCGCGGAAATGGCTTTATTTGTTTGATGATCTTTCTGAAGTATTGTAAAAAGTAATTAGCTCTAATAAATAGAATTTTCCAAGTTAGAGATGAAAGCCTTAGTTTGAAAAGAAATACACGTTGTCACAAAGAGTCCAACCTTGTGGCTCGCCAAACAATACTGAGCAGCTGAATGCAGTTATTACTGACTCCCCGACAGTCTATGATCTCAATTCAAATTGGTCATTTACTTGCACGCGCTATCATTGATATGATTAATCATTTTTATAACAGATCAAACTGTACTTCTTTTTATTTTACCGAATGTTTATGATGTCTCTATAGTTGTATATTTACACTTTCCAGTGTCTTTCTCTGTGATAACATTACAAATCGATTTTGTAATGCACCTCATAATACTCTACGAATGATTTCTTATTCCTTAAGTACATTGTACATGTAACACATATTGTTAAGTTTTTCGCGTGTGTTAAAGATGCGACCTTGGGATAATATGACAGTACAAATATGCCGCGCGTCAAGTATCTGCGTCAAATTGCATTTTGTCTTAAATGCATAATCATTATCTCAGCAAAGATTACTCCAGAATGCACTCGAGAGCAAGCTGTCGGGGAAAGGCAGCTAAGGGACCAAATGGGAGGGGTTATTAAAATGGGACATAATGTGCGCGTCTCGGTGACACAGAGCCCCCATAACCTAAATAAAATAAATGCCACTTGCATAAGGTGAAGGATATCATAACAAACGACAATCTCTATTTTTGTGTAAGTCTGTATTTGATACATTACTAAAGTAAAACACCCGCTAAACCAGTTTAATAAAATGTCACAATAATTAAATGGGAGACCTGAATCGGCCCCTATCACAGTTTTGTGCTCCCCTTCATTTGAATGATCCCTCAACTTCATTCTACAGCTCTTCGTGTTTTGGGCCGCTGAATTCTTCGTGGGAAATTTTACCATCTCCATTTTTATCCTCGAATTTAAACAGGTTGTCGAGAACTTTTTCCTGCTGCTTTGCCGCCAAATCAACAGGGATTCCCTGGGCATGCGCTTGTCTGGCAAGGTACATACTCATCTGCAATCAAAACAAATGTTGGATAATGAAAGGCAACGCCCTTGGATATAATATGATAAGCTGCTTTTATTTTACGAAATACGCTACAATAACAAAATGTCCTTGAAATAAACAAACATGGATGGAAAATGAGAAAGCCCAAAATTCCAAACCTATTAATTCAATATTGAACTTGTTGATTGCAATTTAAAAACATTTAAAAAATAGGTCATGTACAAGAGTGAATTCAGTAATACATATTTCAACATTTTTGTCATATGAAACTGTGAACATCTATTATTCATTTAGAAAGTAGGCCAATATAAAAACTAAAAAAGGTGATATGATGTAGACCCTCTGTCGAGTCGTACAGATGGCACGTAATATTGTCATGAATTTCTTAAAAGAGTTGTAACTTTATCTGTTCGAAGGAAACGCAAAGAAAAGACGTTTCCTCTGTAGCGACACGAATTGCACTCTGGTTTCAGAATCCTGCTGATGCAATTGCATTTCCTGGCTCCATAAAATACTTAGTAATTTTCAATAATATGGTGTATGGTAATAAATCTGCGTGTGCAAGGTTTTTTTTTTGTTATGTCATCTTGGTTAATATAGCATTGTGAAAATACGAATACATGTACCATAAAAGATTCCTAATGTTTCTCGCGGATTGAATAAACTAAACAAATGACACACTCTCTCTCTCTCTCTCTCTCTCTCTCTCTCTCTCTCTCTCTCTCTCTCTCCAATATAAAGGCCACAAAGAGGAAAAAACTTTATTTAGATACGCAATCTGTAAACTTTCCAGATGAAAGATATAGGAAACGAGGAATACATCAAAGAGCTTAATGGCTGACAACCAGATCGGGTATCAATATCGCAATGACGCTGCAGTATTTTTGTTTGATAACAAGGGTTTCTTTTTTTACTTAGTTGTAATTTATTGTCCTGCTTCTAAATTTGAATACAAATGCAAGCTGTGAGTATATTTTCAGTACAACGATTTAGGAAATCTGAAACTATATTTTCAGACTTTAAATTGATACCTGCATGTCTGATGATGAAAAAAATCTTCCTTGAAATAGACGAAAGGTCCAACATTCATGTCACCCACCCCCCTTTTTAAAGACTTTTTATATTAACATTCTACTTATTTATATAACTGTGTACTTTATATATATACATGTAGCTGAAGTATGTACATGTACTTGATATATAGATGTATGTAACTCGCTATATTAATCATTAATATGTAAGCATATTTGAGTAAATAACGAGAATTTGTGTTACCTTTGACAATATTTTCGTCCGCCGCAGTCTATATCTTATTTACAATTTATGTTCGTCGTTAAATTTTACTTTCATTTATCTTACTCATGATAAATACAAGAATCGACTCCGTTTATTCCATGGAATTTAATACTTAACAATACCTAATTCACGAATTAAAGGGACACCATTTATTTTGATGTAAGTTATTTTGGCTTTTTCAAAATTATACACTATATACGTAATCTTAAGCTGGCCACTTCAAATTTTGCAACCCTATTTGTACGAGTATTAACCACCAAAATAAGCAAAAATAAGCAACCCGCCAAAATAACCCGCTTTATGTATATACGCATTGTAATTTTTGTATGGAACTACCGTATTGCTTAATTTTAATGTGCCCCGCCCCCCGATTTATTATGATTCACCGATGAGTTTCTTACCTCGTCCTTGGTAAGGTGGTCATCGTTGTCGATATCGATCATCTTGAAGACGTTGGGGGGTTTGGGACCGTCATGTACCTGGATCAGCTCCACCTCAAAAACCAGATCGGAGTTTGGCGCAATAACGGGACCTGGAAAGTCAACGTACAACATTAAAAGTGTGTCCTTCACTCGAGGCCATATTGTCTGCAGTCCCCGTTTAATTAATCATCAAATTTCTAAATGTTTTTATCGGGTGATGGGGTGGTACATGTAATGTTGTTTTGTTTTTGTTTTTTGTTTTTTGTTTTTGGCATTTACCATATAACTCTGGTAGATAAACCATGACATTCATTTTCTTGAACATTACATAAATTAGGACGAACCAAAGTGTTATGTAACTAAATGATATCCTTTTAGCCTTTTATGTTAAGAAACCTAGTATAAGAGTAAATTGCCATAGAAATTCTGAAAATTCTACTTTGAAATAAGTGCGCAATACCTTTTTAAAAATTAATTCCGCAAATTAAAAATGAAATGATATATTCCACTGAGACTTCTTTTTTGTTGTACATTATTATTTTATTACTCATATCCATTAGCCAGGTATTCTTTGGGGAAGGGTAAATATAAGATAAAGGAGCACATTTGCAAACTGTGTACGAGCACAAAGGCTGTTGCTAATTTGAAGAGTTTTCACCATTATTGACTTGGATCTAATTGCAAAATTACACGCAATAAAAGTCTGTTGCCCCAATTCACTTGTGACGTTTGTGATCTATATATAGAAATTAAAGTATATACTGCCATGGATATGCCGATTTAAAAGTTCTCGTTACCGAGGAATTTCCGACTAATAACAGTCAAATGAGTGAATTACAGAATTACGATGTACTGCTTGAAAATGTCAGAACGAGGCTTTGACAGGTGCTTGAGGAATTCAAATGTCATCGAATGCTCAGTGGGTGATGCGTGGATGATAATATGAGGCAGGGAGTTGATAGAATGAAAGATATACAGGTTGACCCGGTCACATTGATAAAGTACACGAAGATTGCGTTAAGAGATCATTAGCCATTGCGTGTGTGTAGTGCTTCACTTAAAGTCTCTCTGATTCTATTGACGCGATCAGCTCTTTGCATAGCATCAATTTTTAACCAGTTAAAATGATGACAATATTGGAGTTGGAGTTGTACCTGACCCATGCTCCCCGTACGCTAGCTTGGACGGCACGAACAGTTTCCGCTTCTCCCCCTGGCACATCTCTAGGAGGCCCTTCTCCCAGCCTTGGATCACCTGTCCTACTCCCAGCTGGAACTGGAAGGGAATGGCTCCCGGTCGGTCCCGACTGAAACAAGAAACCAACAATGAAAGTATACATTAAATGCAACAGAACTCGAATTTCTGTCATCATTTTTCTCGTCATTATCTTCAAGGCTGAAAACGCAATTATTCTCAAATTGGTATGCTCCCCATTAAAAGACAAACATGTATGGCGGTTTTCTATACACATATATTCCGGTTACTAATGTTGTCCTTCTTTTACTTTAAAATTGTTCAGTAATAAAACTCCTGACTATTTAGAATACCTAATAGTGTCTACAATATGTGGCTTGTTCTGAAGCCATTCTATCTCGAAGGTGCATCATGTTTATGTCATAGATTGTATTCCAATGAACTAGCTTTATGGTTTTTATCTATATACACTAATCTTTACTGTCGGCACGTAATGTTTGCCTCTAAACTGGTATACCAAACTACATGTACCAGTAAACTATGATAAAAGTTCACCACTAATGTTTCTGATTGTAAATTGGTAGTTGTTTAGTTTTGTACAAAGAAACACGCCTTGGATGAACCTCAAAGCTAAATGAGAGTTAAGGGTACTAAGCTTTGAGGCGTTGAGTTCATGTTGTGGTGTAAAGTTTACTGGTAATGCCTAACGTTTACCAGTAGTGTAGTTGTAAATTTTGGTGGTTTTTACTTATTGTTCACAAAATGTCCACGGTCTAATATAATATGTCTTTATCCATCTTCGCTAGCCAAGGATTTCTGGTTCTTGAGGAGCGTTGCGGATCAGAAACTCTTGGCTAGCGAAGATGGTCTTTATCAAAGCAAAATATTCCAAATGGAAAGCTTTAAATTACATACTCTAGGATTTCCTTTTCGAGTGGGAGGTTTAGAGTGATAGCATACAGTTACCAAAGTGACAAAGAAAAAAGCTCATGTTTACAACATCACAAGGTTTTCACTAATTTACATTCATAAATTTTGCATTGCATTTCTAAGATTAAAATGCACTAGAAAAGTGCTAATTTAGGTTTTTGGTTAAGAAACCGAAAATCCCCTCAGACATTTAGAAAATAACTTGACTGCCGCTTTGCGGAAGTGATTTGAAAACTTGCTTACAGCAGACATTTTGCGGTTTGTTGATTGAAGTACGTGAATGTATTCCAGTACAACAGCAGACGACAATGATTCACATCATGATGATGTATGACGTCGGTGTAATCTTTTGACTAAAGGTCTTTTAACAATATATATTTTTTGTGCAAAAAAATGAACAAAAACTAGGAATTTGAATTGATCATGCATCATGTTATGAAGACATGCTATAAACAATGCGTCAACTGAAAGTTTAAATTTACATTAATCTGGTGTCAGTTAGCGTCACAAGTTAAACAAAACTGGATACTAATAGAAAGATATACCACCATTGCATGAATATGGTTTACCTGGAATCGAATTTTGTTCCGTTGTCATAGAATCCTTCATAGTGAATTACTAAAATGTCGGAGTCCTTGGATTTCCGGGGACAATCCGTTGCGTGGATCAGGACCTCAATCTTCAAGTGGGGTTCCCCGGCGCCCTGGTTGCTTGGGTCGGGCTGTTGTTGCTGCTGCTGTTGTGGTAGGGACAGACATACGGACAATAAGTTAAGTCCCAAAACTGTCACACAAGCACACTTTACAAACAAATACATGTTAAGCTTTTTGTCCCTCGTGTCGACTCAAACTGAACTGTAGAATTTAGATACGCTCGGCTAATGTGATTGGAATATAAAGATGGTCTATTTCACGTGGCCTTATAAGAAGACGTCCACGTGTACTAGTTAGGTTCCTAACGAGGAAGTGATCAGTAAAAATAATAAGTGATGCAATAAATGCCCGAGAGGCTACACAGGCCAGTCGATGTGGAGACCCCGGGGCAGAACATCCTTACACACGACGAACAACATGCATAAAAAATATTCACATTTATTGCTTGCAAGTGTTTGTGAATAAAAACAGCTTGAGATTGTCGGTTTGATAAATCATTGCAATAATTAATCAACAATGGTTGAGTGAATCGCCTTGCTTAACTCCACTGATCGCCTCAAACAGCATGCATCTGCTGAAAACTGCTTTCTTTTTAGGTGATCAGTGTACTCTATATACTCTTATGTGATGTGGAGTAAAAATTTAATATATGTTTAGGATATGCATTTGTTAATGACATATTAGTTGTATCAATTAACAAATAATTAGTACAAAACTACGCAATATACATATTATTATATGCTCATTTCGAAACCTTGAAAATAGTTAAAAACTCATTTAAAATAAATAAAGATCTATTCTGTCATTTAAATGAACTCATCTGTTAACTTAATTAATTCATTAGTTTTACCGTCGGCTTCCAAACGAATCAATTCAAATAAGCATTTATGTCAATTGCAGCGAAAAGAATTATCAATTATGATTAATTTTGGGCAGACTAATGGAACCAGAGTTCCGGACAAAACAAGAAATTGTCAAACTTTTAATGTCTTTGTTTAAACAGTGTATGAATTCAGGAACTGGTTTTTATCCAGGGTTTTCAAGTGACTTTCTTTCTTTTGAATAATTACAAATGCATAAAACTGAGAGATACTCGCAAAGGTGTTTGAATACTAGAACGCATGCATAAATGACCAACAGTGCATTGCATTATTTAGTTTTACTCATGTATGCCTCTGTTATTTATTTAATTTTTTTTAAATCGGCCATCGGCACCAATAACTCAGCCATTCTACGTAGTATATGCGCTTAAGTTTCATGCACTAGAAAAACTTATACATAATGTATCTATAATATCCTCAAACACAGACTATTAAACGCCGGGTTGATGCGTTAAATAAAGTCGAGAATGATAATGATCTAAATGGTTCCGTTCAGTGTAATAGTTCTAATGAGTTTTGTTATATTCTCAGCCATAATGGATCTTGGATGGGGAAATCAGACCGAAGTAACCCCTGAATGCACTCTCAACCAGTCACTAACTCAGCCAAAACACACTCTGTTTCAGAACAATTAGATACTCTCATTATCTTCAGGAACATAGTGTTTTGAACGCTTTTCCACTTCGTGACACAAGCTTGAAGTTTCAAGCTTCGTTTTTAACCCGCATGGTGGCCAAACAACCTTGCACTTCATTGATTTTCACCCGTAAAAAGATTCTACGTTCATTGTGGTTTTAAACTGGTTCTGTTCATACTTAACACTTTTTTTTATAGTCACGAAAATATTATTTGAATTTTCTTTATTTTTATTTCTAATTTCATTTTCAAGATACCTTTTATACGTAGGTATCAGTTGTTACTTTTTCTGTTTATTTCAAATTGCTGTTCTAAAGTGCAATTGGATTATAACACCGCTGGAGCTCACAACGGAAATAGAACTTAGAACTGAAAAATTACAAAAGCGATCAATATAGCTGTGTAACTTATCCTCTATTTTTAGTTAATTCAAATAATGTTGGCCAAAGTGTTACAAGCCAATGCCCTGGTATGATATTTGTAGTTACTACAATGATTTTCTCTCTTGTGCGTTTCGGTTAGTTACAACCAAGTTTACTAACCTTTTCTGAAGTGAATATAATTTATTGTATAATTTGATTTAACATTTTAATGAGCTTTAAATTTGGAAATGCAAGCTTTTACTGTTTGTATTTATCCGTGCCTTTCCACTGAAAGTGTCTTATGGCATAGTCATTTACAATATGGTTACCCTTTCTTTCAAACTTACAGCCAAATGATGAGCATTGATTGCATTTCAGTTCGTTTACACAGTGACAGAATAATATGTTTTCAATCGGTGAATACTGTTAGTTGAGAATATGCTTGGAAAACCGTACATATGAATATTCGCTCGGCCGACAAATATGTTTCCATTTACAACCAAGTTTTTACGCATACTGAATAAAGAAAGTAAAGTCGCTTTCAGTGAATTTGCTAATGCTGTCATTTAAGACGTTCTCATTCTTTTTTATTAATCACGGTTGCTAATGCAATATTTTTCACAAGTTATTTGAAATAAAATAGCTTTCGTTGAATGCACATATATCATGACAGAAACAAACAACAAATATTTACAACAGATAATACGAACATAAACATCTTCCTTGTGTTGAAAAATGTTTGCATTAACGAATGAAGAACTGTGGCGTCGATAGGGCGTCGGTGTGTAATTACATTATTCCTGTAACAGGTAGCTAGATTTATCCGTTTTCATGGAAAATTTACCGTTGGTAGCATTTGACACGAATATTCTACGAATTTATCGAATATCATAGCCAGGAACAATGGCAATACCGGAATGGCTTCAGTTTGCTGAGTCAGGATTTATAGAAAGAAGCAAACGCATTTAGTGATCGTTGTTGTACGTGCTTAATTGCAGGCGCTAATACCTACGAAAGAAAGGTTAATTAAATTTGGATGCGCCCAATCCCAGGTTATGCAATGTTTCAAATTAGAAAACCGTGTTCTGAAACGATATGACGGAATAAATGCGACTTGTTAGCTTTTGTTTAGCTATAGAACATGCATGTGCATTTTTCGATGCCAAGAAACGTTTTTTAGAGAATTTTTTTTGGTCGACAACAACCAGAATAGACAAAAGAAGATTATAATGTTCTTCATTGGGTAGTGGGAGCGGGGATATGTGCTGATTTAGATTGTTAATTGTTCAATTTTGTTGAATAACTCAGAGAACAAAAATTTTTCTCGTTAAGATTTTAACTTAGTCATGGTAGTACATAGCGATTCTGGTTATGTATTAAAGTATGTTATAGTGCAACATTATTTCAGTAAGTCATTGTACAATGCATGTTGATTGTTTCTCGTAGAAGGTATGGGGTCAGTGCTCGGTCGATCTTAAGTGTATGACATTGAACAAAAGATGAGATTGGTGTATGTACCAGGATCTCTGTGTACAAGGACACTTGTCGACGACAAGTCACTTCTCTCGGATCCGGAGTCAGTGACGAATTTAGTATTCAACTGAAAATAACAACACTTTTAAGTTTACATAGAAGTTTCAATATATAACGCTCTCTACTTAAAACCGCCGCGGCTTCAGAAAGGGGAAGTGTTTTCTATTATTAGAAAAACAGCATCGTGATTAACAAAATAGGGCGTTTTCATAAAATTGTGGACTGATTACGTTTGGTGGTATGAAAAAAAAAATCACAAGTGCATTTAAGGTAGCACATTGCTCCTATGTAGATGCAATGTATTTGTCAACAATTAATGTTAATGTTACATCTTCCATGCAAGTTTAGTTTGTTCAGGTTTGCTAAGAAAGCTGAAATTTTGTCAATCCCACGACACTTTGCCGAGTGCGTTACGTGACAGTGTTGGGTTCACGGTTTTTTTTTTACAGGTGCGCGTTATGTAATTATTAATGAGATGACGAGTCCGATGGCCTTCAAAACTGAGGAAACATTAGGCAAGATTTAAAATAAAAGGAATGGAATAGATATAAGAAATTCTTACAGAAAATATGAAGCATACACTGAAATCCCACTTTCTAAAAAAAAACATACAGAGGATAGCGGTTTAGATAACAAACTTGTGAAAAAGAAGAAATCTTTAAAGTCTGACACCATCAGGTACGATTGCATTGATCTATCTCAGTCAAGGTTTGGATTGATCATGTTTATGCTCATGAATATTTCATTTTTATCCAGAAATTATTGCCTTTCTTTTGTTCCTTGATGGTCACATAATTCACGTTATGTGCCGGGAATGTTCCATGGACCATACATGTTACTGTTCCGGAAAACTTATAATAGTCACTAGTCCAATTCAATATGTTTTATTTGATTAAAGGTCACCATTATTGGGTTGATACTCTACCATTTTCATCAAATTTCCACTAATCACTCGAACGTTACTACTATCTTAATAACCCTAAAGTCAAGAAAAAAGGTTGTGCCCAAGAAGTTACCGTCCTTGTGAACGCTGATTGTATGCAGTGGTAAGCACGCAATAGGCTTGCAAGGACTTTAAACACCAATCAATAGCAATGGAATCAATCAAAAAGTGATATTTTAAATGTAAGATTGGGATTCTTATTGCGGTTTATAAAGAATTACGTATACACACATAATAATTCTTATGACAACATACACAGCAGCAGCCCCTAAAAATCATAGGGAAGCTTAGAACACAATGCTGTGTTCGGTCAATGACACTGCAAAGGGTGTTGACTAATTTAATACAACAAAGCAAGTTATATTTAATGCAGCATAGAAATGGAGTTAATTGCATTTTACTTTACAATCAGTTTTGCCTTGCTCCTTCTAAACATATTCATAATTCACAACTTTGTCTTCGCTTACTTCAATAATAGGTAGATAATTATCATTCAAAAGCAACACAGAGATGAATACATTACTTCCTTCAATTTTTTTTTTTAATTTTTCATAAGCTTACCTTTAAAACTCAGCCACAAGGTATACATTTATATGGGTCGCAAGGTTATAACAAAGTGTGTCGCATATACATTGTATAAATCAATTTCATCATATCACTTTCATTTATAAATGAAAAAAATTCAAACAGCTTATGTTTTGATTTAATACAAGAAATAAATTATTGAATTTCCTTTTGTTTTTTGACTGAAACAGAGATATGCTTAGCAGATTGACTATGAAGATACAAAATGCATAGAGATTATTGCACATCTAGTAATATAAAAAAAAATACTGTGTTGTAATTTGGTTTTGAATTAAATCTTTAATTTCTAAAATTCTGCAGCAAAAATATTTTAAATGCAAAATGAAGTTTATAATCCATTTAAAAGAATGCAAAATATCTTAACATTTTTTGCATATAATGATTCATTTGTTAAATACTCTAGCATAAAGGTTTTGCCAGAGCGTATTGCATGCAACTTCCAATACATGTAAACGCGTTGTTTCGTAGGTAGTTAAAAATCTGCGCATTTAAATTTCAGTGAATGTATAAAATGTCAAAGAATAGACACATTTTATAAATGTCATATAAAACAGATTAGAAATTTTGAAGAACCAGTTTGAAAATACTTTATTGTCTTTTAAGAAACAAAAGGGAAAGACGGCAATTTTTCCAAGTAGGACCCAAGCAAAGAGGAGTTGTTCAGAGGGAGGCTGTCTCTCTGTACATAAAGAAAGGACTTTATCAGATACAATAGTTTAAAGTACTAGTTTTTGGCTTATCATTTCATCTAAAGTACATTTTCATCTGCTGTCCAATCTTAACAGATCTACAATGATGTATGAATCAAATCAAGCCACCAGAAGATGGTGCCTCACGTTGCAGTGCTACTTTGATGTGATTCTGGTATGCGTTATACAAATTAAGTGGTCCCGGAAACTTCATTTGAAAACTTTAATGTAAACATTTAATTGTCATTTGACCAAGAACAGATCTTCCAAGTGCATCAAAATATTATCTAAAATTTCTAAAGTACTATTTGTCTGTTTGGAATCTCTCCCGGATCAGATTATGTTGCATGAAGTTCTGGGCACTTTGTCTATACCCGCAGTGCCAAACTTGCATGATGCTGTTGGAAAAGTTTAATGGTTTCTTATTAAACACTTTCTTCAGAACTCTGCATTTACCAATAATTGATCAAATACTGCTAAGTTTTTCCGTATTCATATATATTTGTATCATGATTTTAACGTTTCTGAAAACATTATTGAGTATAGTTGGTTCTTATTATTGTCTCTGTGTTATTATTGGTAGAAGAGAGTATTAGGATTTTAGAGAAACGTTGCACTTTTTACATAGCAAAAGATCATTTCTCAAATCATCAATTATTCAATCTATTCATGAGAGTTTACATTGTATTATCATATACTTGTAATTGCAAAATTAAGGTTGTTTGATACTAGAAACTTAAAATTAAAAGTATTGTTTGGGAGGGGGTGGTTTTGAACATTTTTAAATCTACACTAAACAAGCTATATTGATGATACTGGCATTTCTGGCACATGCAGAAATATTTTGTGGGTTTTTTTTCTTCTTTTAATTAATAATTAATAATTACGACCCTTGATCTTTAAACTGCTTAATTTTCATTCCCAATTTGCCAAGTTTGGTTAAAAATGGATCATGCCGTGGCTAATGTGAGCAGTTTACAAGTTGCCGAAGTAATTGTAGACGCTGGACGCCTGAACATTACCGGGTAGTCAGGATAGGTTTTTGAGCCTACTGTTCAGGCGAGACAGAAATTAGAGATTTCACAGTGGCAGAATGGGGGGGTAAAGCCTACAAAATTAAGAGGAAAGTTAAAGGTAGATTTGAAGTCTGATAGGTAATCTGTTGATCACCCAGCCTTATTCATAAGCCTCATTCATAAAGGTGTTCAATATAATGCCACTGATGAAATTGCTTTTTTCAAAAACAAAAAGAAACAAAAAAAAAGCAAAGATATCTTAACTTGTGATTAATGAATTGCTTCTCAAAAAATCTCGCCCTTCCTTAAAAAGATGCTCTTATTTGAGAGAGGGATTGGTCATTTTCGAATTCTACACGTATTAAAATAGCATTCTTTTTGCTGTGTTGAATTTAATTTTTAGAAGGCATTGCGAAATCTCAAGTTTTTCATTGAATGTTTGCTATTACTATCAAACATTTCACACAACTCTACAATGCCACACTTTCTCCTGGACCTATTTTCTGTGTGGGTCGTTATTATAGATGTGGCGGATTTGGAACACTTTGTCCACATTTGCGACCGGTAATTGTATAATAAAGTGTAGATCTCATGCCCAGAACAGGAGTGTAAACTGTTAAATCTTAGACAAGTATTATACATAGATTTTTTGTTAATAATCGTTTCTTTCATAAATGTCATTAAAATAACAAAACATTTCTTAAACCACTCAAAAATACTGTTCTTGTATGAAAAAAAGATCGGGGTCCTGTATAGAAATTATCATCAAGAAGCTATCCACTTGCATTGCTGAACGGCGATTAGATTCGGTGGCAAGGACGCAATATCAAGGCTTGAGAAACTTTAAACACTAAACTGATAACAAAACCAAATAAATTAAAATGCTTTTGACTTTTTTTTAATTGAAAGTTTGCATGAAATACGATATTTTTCATTGCAGTTTATTATGAATTATGTACACATGCATTATAATTCGTTGGGCAGCAAACACAACAGAGGCACCTAAACTCCGTGAGAACAATGACATTGCAAAGGATGTTGATGGTTTATTACACAACAAAGCAAGTTTTATCTAACGCTGCATACCTCTATGTACGAAAGAGAGTTAATGGCATTTAAGTTTACAATCAATTTTGCCTAGCTCCTTCAACACATTTTCATAATTCATAACTTTGTCACTGTTAGCTTCGATATTAGGTAGATAATTATCATTCAAAAGCAACAAGAAAGGTTGGATACTACATACAGTTTTTATTTTATTTTTGTGTATTTTTATTTTTCATAAGCTTACCTATAAAACCCTGTCACGGGGCATCATATACAAGGTTATAAGAAAGTATGTCGCATATATAAATTCATTTCAACTCTTTCTCTTTCATTTGTAAATAAAAGGCTTTCATGTTCAAACAGCCAATGGTTTAGCATAATACAAGAGAAACATTATTGAATTTATATTACTTGTTTATTGGCTGAAACAGGAATATGCTTAACAAATTGACAATGAATGAAGATATAAAATACACAGCAGCTATGATAAATTACATAACTTACCGAAAGTGTTGAGTAATGTAGCAAAACTTGTATAATTTGCTTTGAATTAATGCTTTGAATATTTTTTTTCTTCAAAAACCTTAAGCAAAAAATGATTTCAAAAACAAATAGATGACATGCAAAATGAAGTATCGTATACATCCATTAAAAAAATGCAAAATATTTGAACATTTTATGCATATATAAATGAGTCATTAGTTTAATGCCATGCTGTAAACTATAAAATTAAGTTAACACTCGATTGTATTGCATGCAACGTTATCTCTATATTTTGGAACGCCACACATGTAGCTGCCTTATGTGGTTATCTCCTGAGAAGATGGTGTCTTATGATATGATGATGGTGCTTTATTTTATGGAGATGATGCTTTTTTTATGAAGGTGCTTTTTTATACATGTATGACGGTGCTTTTTTATATGATGGTGCTTTTTTATGTGAAGGTGGTCACTCATAACTGCTTTTATTTTTGAAGACTGAGTTTAATGTAAAAAGCACTATAATATAATAGGGCACTTTCACATAAAAAGTACAATCTTCATATAATAAAGCGCCATCTTTATATAATAAAGCACCATCTTCACATAATAAGCACCATCTTCCAGTAATAAAACACAATCTTTACATTAGATATCCACATAAGGCACATATGGCGTTCCACACTTTATACTGGTTGTTTCATGAGATACTGATGAATTCTATTATTAAAAACATTAATGGGTTGTTATAGGGTTTTAAAAATTGAGAAAATGTGAAAGAATAGACAGTTTATAAATGTCATATCGAAATAACAATAAAAATTTCGACAAACATGTTAAAAAACTGTTTTCGAAACGAAAGGGAAAGACTGTGATTTCTTCAACTAGAAAACAAGCCGGTAAAGTTATACATATGGAGGCTGTGTTACTATGTAAGGAGAACTGGGTCAGATATAATTACTTACAGTACCGATGAGACCCAACCTAACACCAGAGTAAACCCGAACTAAACCCCGGGTTTACTTTTGGGGTTTACTCTGAGTGTGCTTTTTAAAAAATTGGGTCCACTTTGGGTTTACTCGGGGTCTTTGGGGGGGGGGGGGGGGTTACTCGGGAATTACTTTTGGGGTCAACTGTAAGCATTTAAGTGTGAAGCAGACCCGTCTGTTATCTTACCATCTTACTGTCTGTACACATAATTCCTGCCCCTTGTACATTCCGAATACACATGTAGCGTCTGCTATCAGGGGTTTACTCTCTGTGTCCACTCTGGGTTTACTTTGGGTTTATTCTGGGTCCACTATAGTAAACCCGGAGTAAACCCAGAAAGTAAACTCATGTTTACATGTAGTTGGGGTTAACTTTCTGTTAGGTTGGATCTGATCGGTACTGTACTAGTATTAAGCTTGTCACTTCCTGACTATAGACAAATATATCGGGTTGATCCGTCTCATAGACGGCGAGAGAATATATTTCTGAAGTCAGTCAGTAGCAAATCTAATAAGTGTTTTGGTTTCCCAAGGACCATCAATTGAGACATTTATTCACAAAAAGCGATGATCTATGCAAATCCATTTTAAAGTGGCCTTACATCTCGTCCATTTTATTCAATCAAACTCTTTAAAAATACTATCTGAAAGTCTTCACTGTACCATTGTGTAATCACAACTTTGTTGCTATACAATTTTAAACGTTTTCTCCCTCCGCAGAGGTCAACTACTCTAATTTTAAAAGAAATTCCAAAGGGCAACTACTCCAAATATTTTAAGAGTTTAACGTAACGGAGCGCGGTTTGGGTATTAAATATTTTGAAATGTCGTGCGGAGTAGGCAAGCGTCGACCATATTGCCGAATATTAATTCTCACCAGACGGTTATATCACGTGTCGTGTTTAAACCAATGAAGTGTAACATTTCAGTCGGAGGGAAAACAAAATAGTTTAAATCATTAAGGTACTAGTTTATGGCTTATTATTTCATTTAAGGTACAATTTCATCTAGTTAAGGCTGACCTTATAGACAAATCTAAGTAAAATCAACCCTTCAAAAGATAATGCCTTGAGTTGCAGTGCTGCTTTAAAGGAGATGTTGTACAAATTAACAGATTCTGAAGCCTTCATTTGAAAGCATATATATATATACCCAACCAATTTTATGAGGGGGTTCAATAAATAAACACAGAATTTCCTTTTCTTAAATAAACATATTTTGATTAATGAATTGCTATATTTGTTTTCAAATCTTGCCCCTTCCTTAAAGGAACTTGGACACGATTTGAGCTCAAAATTTAAAATTTTATTTTTCTAATTTTAATGTTTAGAATGGTTAATATGGGTACTTTTAATGCTTTGTCAAAATTTAAAAGTCAAATATTGAGTTATAAGCAAGATACAAAGTTTAAAAATCTTTGTTTTGTAAACAAAGCTCGAACTTTGTTATTGTTTACATATGTGTTTTATTGGTATAATTCTAAATCAAATGTTGCTTTTTTCTGTTTTAATATCATATGACATTTATCTATGAACACATTAAATCAGTTCATCTTGTTTGCCACGAGTCATTTGGTAAAAAAAAGAAGATAATTCCATACTTTACATTATTTGTAAACAAATATATAGACTCGAGCTTTGTTTACATAACATTGATTTCTTCCTCTGTATCTCTCTTATAACTTGACTTTTAACATTAAATTTTTTTTCATCACTTAAAATGAGCAAGTAAACCATTTTATACATAAAATAAAGAAAAGAAAAATTTTGATCTAAAATCGTGTCCAAGTCCCTTTGAAAAAAGTTATCAGCTATTTTCAAATCTCACATTTGTTAAAAAGCATACTTTTTGCTGCGTTGAATTTATTTTTTTAAGGCATGGCGGAATCTAGGTTTTTCATTGAATGGTTGCTGTGATATATTGTTATCAGGGAAGATAACACCACACTACCCTACAATATCTTCTTTTCTCCCGGACCTATTTTCTGTGCGGATTGTTATTATAAGGGTGTCGGTCAACTCGTAATCAATAATAGAATTTAGACAATCGTTTCTTTCATAAATGTTTTGATTAAACGTGCATAAATATTCAAATTGGGTCAGAAACTTTCCTTAAAGAAGTCTTCCTCTTACCGGTATTTGACACGTGCCTCAGAAACATTCATGTATTTCTGAGGAAGTTAACATATAGTTATTTCTTTCAAACATGGCATTGTTTGTCTGTTTGTTTAGCCTGCACTCAAGTGTTTACATAGCCTGCATTTTCAAGATACTCCATGCAGTGCACGAAAACTATGCTTTGATCCGACAAAATGTTGTGCAATTCTGACAATGCGTCATACAATAAAAAACCTCTTATTATTTTACATTTAACCGACATTTTCTTCATGTGAAAACAAAGTGCATTTTTGTAACTTCATGTCTAGATCTTCTTTACATACCGACTCAGATATTTGTGCTTTTGTATACATGTCGATTATTAATTCCTTGAGGTACACATATTAAATTGGTTATGATTTTTTTTTTAAAGAAGCATAACAATCTTCTTTAAAATCTTTAAAAATCTATTTGCGTTGTTTATTAAAACTCAATAAAAAAATACATCTCTCAACTTTCTCTTTAATCATCATGAATAACAAAAAATATTAATTTGGTGATATGTTTGGTTTGCACTTTTAATATTGCAAATATCTTGCATTCGTGGGCAGCTTACTAGCATTTATAATAGTTTGGTCACCGTCGGTTAATCATATTAATATTTATCCCGCTATATCGTCCTTAACATTCGTTAGGTTTCAGTGAGAAGGGTTAAATCCCTCAATCGATAGCGCCCAGGAACAATTGCAGGAGACTGCCAGATATAGCATAGGCTTTTGGACCGAGAGATTCTGGAGCTGGAAGCCCGGTGAGTCATAGACGCTAAAGACATATACAAGCTGGTCGTTAAGTTCAATAAAATCCATGGAAATCCAATCAACACATCCACACAGGGGTTTACAGGACTTTGCTGAGCCAGCAGAAAACAGGACACGGTGTGACGTCAGTGGATGCCAATAGCCGGCCCGGGTATCTACATGTACTTTACCTGTCTGTTTTCAGGACACTGTAAATGGACCTAGTAATAAAATATAAGCTTTCTAATGCGAATATGATGCTTTGCTATCGGTTAATTGAAATTCTGTTAAGTTGATTGTTATATGATACTGCACTTTCGCTTCAGAGAACCATCGTAACCAAACACGATTATACGTGTGCTTGCGTGTGGAAGCGGGTGAGGAGATTGTACTCATGACAACGACGCAAAAATTAAAAACCCTCTTTCTAGAATGACAATACTGAAAGCTTGACTGGAACTGACCACTTTCTGTGTAACCTTGGGGTTGAGTATTTAACACCCCCCCCCCCCCCCCTCCACACAACGCGCGCGCACGACAGCTGCTAGGTCATTTTAACTAAAGTTTATCACAGCATAAATGTTTACGTCATTACTGGACACTTAAAAATAAATTTTAATAATTTTCTTTCATATAAACATAAATGCACATATGCATATATACACAACTTTCAGTAAATGAAAATGAAATTAAAATCTTCAAATTTAATTGAGTGTGTTTATTGATTTTATTATGCTACACTTGTATGTAATACAGTGTACAGACTTCATATTTTATTATCATAAATAACGTCTTTTCTCAAATCGAGTGTAACTGGGCACCCTGCGTCCGTGCAGTTATGAGTATATTTCACCGTGTATTTTTACACTAAGCATAGATTGTTAAAGATAGTTTTGAATTCTTCGAATTACTAAACTTTACTATGACATATAAACTTTGTAATTTGCCTCTAGAGGGAATGATTTTAGACTGTATATGCAACTCCCATAGGCGAAGAACCTCGTATAAAGATATAGGAATACATTCAAATAACGCTAAAATATTCTTGTTATTTCCTTACTAAATAATAGTTTATGCCCAAAATATCATATCTAAAGTTTAAGGGAGATCTGATCGTTAATTTGTTGACCATTTAGCCTCCTTAAAAACATGTTTTATACAATAGATGCAAATGTATCCAGTACCCTAACATTTACCTCACATTGGTGGTCAATGGTGGACATATTTTACAAACGGTCATTTCCTGCCTACATTATCATGACTGTTCTTTCATACAAAATTGGCTTTTCCGAGCGTCTGATATAGCCAAGTTTCAGACTGAGGAAATTGATATTAGTTGTTTTCTTAAAACAGGTAATCGGGCTAGCAACAAGCAAACCGATTACTGGTAACGTGAAGGGGAGGGGGGGGGGGGGGGTTGCGGTTTTTATCTATATTCTAGGTGGGTGAATTGGGGTTAAATGTGATGATCCTCATGAACTTCATGCATGGCGACTTTTGGAGACTTCTTTGTGAGCGTGTGTAATCGCTGTAAGGTTATTTTCCTATTCAGGTAATATTCAAATAAACCTGTGATGTAACATGGTATTGGATAATAAACGGTTTGATTTTTTTTGTTTCTCTCTCTCTCTCTCGCTCTCTCTCTCTCTCTCTCTCTCTCTCTCTCTCTCTCTCTCTCTCTCTCTCAAAAATTACCTTTCTGTAAACCCTTTCCTATCCCCTGCTTCTATTCACGATTGATCTCCCATAGTATTTTAAAATCATATATCTTAAACACCCTCCCCCCCCCCCCACCTAAAAGGGGAAGTTTTCCACAACGCAAAACAACATCTGGATAAGAAGGATGAGTGGAATATAGGGGGCAGAAGACTTTAATCCTATTTACTCCGGAGAGGTGTCCGCAATCCCGATCGTGTCAAGGTGTTCTCTGAGGAGCGTGTCAACTGTTCTTTATACCTTATTGTGCATTAAATGAATCGTACAAAATCTTGAAAAGGTTTAATTCTATGATCTTAAGCTACACATTAGCAGCAATCCGTTCAGAAGAATTCCGATAATTTAAATTGTGTTCTGCTGAGTCGGACTTTTCCCGATCCTGTCGCTACGTGCAAAAGGTCGTCGTTGAAATAACTGGCCTTTGAGCAATGCTTTACTTCTTTGCACTATTCTCTTTATATGACCATTTTAATATTTGAGGCAAAGCGAACATGAATATGCGCTCATTTATTTCCTTCAGCGTGTCATTCATTTGTTTGTAAAATGTAGAAGTATAGAAAAAAAATTACAACATTTACACGCATGAATTAAATTGCTTTTTTAATTTTCGGGGTTTTTTTTCGGCAAGGCCGCGTAGACAATAGTATGTAACTATGCATCTCTGATTGTTTTACCTTTTACGACCAAGTATAGACGACATGCATGTATATTCATTGAATATGCCAAATTATTAATTATTGTAAACAGCTACAGCTCTCTCTCTCTCTCTCTCTCTCTCTCTCTCTCTCTCTCTCTCTCTCAGGATCTCGGAGAATCAGTCGTTATTGTTAATTATTCACCACATACTTGTATACAGCGGTGTATGGACAATAGATCAATATAATGCAGGAAAATAGCACGAGTAACATATTTGTATGTAATATTGAATTACGTAAGACATTATTGATTATAATACAATAAATACTCTCTAGATTGGTATAATTGTTTCGACCTTCTGGTGATCATGAGAGAGAGAGAGAGAGAGAGAGAGAGAGAGAGAGAGAGAGGGAGAGGGAGAGAAAGAGAGAGAGAGAGATTGTTTATGTTTGCCCATGCATGTCATTGTCTTGCAGCAACTTTTGAATTGTAGCGATTATCTCAAGAAATCAAATTTATTATCAATTTTTGTAAACAAGGAAAAAATCCCAACACATATCTATATGTACATTAAGGGGCGGCATTCCATAAATATGTATAAAATGTATGGGCTTTGTGATTAGTCTCTTTTTAGATCTCAATCATTTATTAGTTTTATTGATTTTTATTCTCTTTTTACCCTTTCCACACTTCCTGGTACAAAAATTAAAAGGAAAATTGATGGATATTCCTTGGGAAATAATATCACAAAGGAAAATCACAAGCTTTTTTAATTCTCAAAACCAGACTTAGAAAAAGAAAAAGATTGAGGCATTGTCATTTTATTGAACATCAAGATTTGTCGAGAAAATTGTGCATTAAAATTGTAATTACCATTTGAAAGAGACTCCTGTGCTTTCATCTTATACAACAATATTGTTTTCTTGAGAAAGTGTACTCGGTGACTGAGGAACCGGTTTAGTTTCAGCATACACATTCTAAACTACACCCGAGTGAAGTTTTAAAGTCATAATGCATATAGGCTCCATAAGTTTATTTAAGAAAAATTTCTCTCTAACTTAAATTTTATTTCTTACATGTAATTAACAGTAAGAGCTCGTAATATTTAACAAAAAATTAATACGACGTACGTTACTAAGTTATTGAAAGGCATGAACCTAAATCATTGTTTTATATCTACTTACGCTTTATTTAGTTTTTAAAAAAAGTAACAACTTCAATGTTGCAGTAGAAAGTGCATGACTGCAATGTCAAGGCACCTCCTCCCAAATTCGATCAGCACACACGCATGACAATTTGTGTGTATTCAATAGAGTCGCTCAAGCATAATCCAACCAATTGAAACGCCTCTTACAAAGACGACGATTGCTAAGCGGCTGATTTTCTTTGTTCCTCGCCGACGTTTTAAAGTACGAGCTTTCCTATTAGTCGATAGATCGCAGATCTAATTATCATATCACTTACGGAACACATGCACCGAATGCAAACTAAGCAGATTGGTATAAACATAGCTATCGTAAACCGCTGAATATTTGATGGCAAAGTCGTGAACATGTAAACATCCGAAGTTTAGTGTTAGTATTATACACGTGTGTCGGGGGTCTTTTGCTATCGCCCGTACCGCGCAGGAGATATTATTAGTGTGTGTGTAAATGGAAAGCTCTGTGACAGTGCGACTTATGTGTTTGTTTTCTGTTTAACAGATTAGTTTTATTATTATTTAGTAATTATTTTGTAAATCGTGAATTCTGTACACAATGGATACTACCAATGACACGGGTACTGATACGGGTCCAGGGGACAGGTCGGCGAGGCGGATCCTCCGGGAACGGTCGTCCAGGTAAGAGGGGGAACCCCTCCAACTGTTTCACGTATTATGTAATTAGGTCACTGTATTATTTAAGAGTTCTGACATTATTATATATGTAAGTATTTAATCTCTTTAGGATTAGCGGGAATCTTTAGCGTGTATATCAGAGCCAGGAACTAAACATAAGTCACCGGTATGGCAAAACACTTGTTTCGCAAATTAATTGGTTGTATGGACATGAACTCCAGTAAAACGCGACATGAAACGTACGACCATCTCACGTGGTGTAATTATTATATAGATTTTCCGGCAATGGTCTTAATTTACGTGCCTACATGTCAGCATGTACCTATGTGTCAAAACTTGTGGAAAACCCTTAATTTACACGTATTTCTCAATAACGCAATTTTAAATAATATGATAAGATAAATGAAAATGCTACAACATTTTTTTCATTATTTGAGACCCTGTTTCCCTTAAAATTTTACGAAACATAAAAAGAAGTGGTGTATGGTTAGGCAAACAAATACTGGCTGTGTTCACCGCTCGTATCGTGGTATTCACCCATCGAGGAATCCTATCACACGAATCAACTACCGACAAACATCTTTTGACTTGTGGCTATATTCTACAGCTGTTTTTCAAAACTAAGTTATGGAACGAACGTCCCGTTGTTGTTTTATTTGCCCGCGAGCTCTAGTATTTGTAGTATGTTTGCTGTGACTAAGGACTAGGTGTATATAATAAAGAGGGCTAAAACTGGAAATAGTGCGAGGCCACTATCTCCTTTGGTCCCGCAAGCCAACTGTCTCCGGGGCCGATTTGGTGTGACCTTGAGCAAAGCTGAAAACTCAAGGCTACGTACATATCACAGATTAGATACGGGCGAATTCCAGACCACTAGCTAGAGTAGATGATTACTTTGGTTTGCCAGATTACCTTTGTTTAATAAGTGTACTCGAAACATGACGAAATTTTGCCGGTGGAAAATAGATTAGCATTTGATGCAATATATCCAAATGCGCGGGCATGACGAAGGCTTTTCCCCCTCATACATCTTGGGATGTGTCAATAACATTAGAGATTTTGATGAAGTTGTGTAAACATTTGTACATGAAAACATGTTTTGCACTATTTTAGTTGAGTCTTTGTTCCGACACGTTTATGTCTTTATTTTTAATTTTGTTAATTTTTTTTATCGAGATTGAGTTTCATACAATACATGTATTGGAAGAACTTTAAAGGAAATGACAACGTAGAAACTGGTATCTGGGTTATTTAATGAGCTTTTGACATCACTGGACAGTATAAATCTGTATGTTGAGTACATGTCCCTCGCGCTATCACCGGTCGGTCACTCCTCTACTGTGTTCATTTATATCTACAGTGCGGTCACTTCTCTATAACTACAGTTTACATAACCGCCGGTGACCGGATAGCGGTGTCCGCGCACTCGCTATGCTCATAAACAACATCAATACGTGGTCCTGGGTCGTTCACATCTTTATATTGACCAACCTTTTACTCGGCATGGTTTGGAATTCTTTAAATCCTAATCCTAGAATTATTATTTTGTTATAATTTAGACAACTCAAAGAAATTCGTATAGATTATAAATGGTGACAAATTATAAAAGATTACAGAACAAATACACGTGATCAATGACTAAAATAGACCAAACGTATTGGCGATTATCCTCGCTATTTCGGTTTCTGTTGCAACAATTGATTGTTTCAGCAATCGCGCGATGCAACACGTCATTTTCAACATTAGGAGATCCCCAGTCGCAGGTGTTGTCGGGTATTTTCTGTCGACTCAGCAACCCGATCATCGGCTCTCACTCCGATCGATCTCTGCCATATTCCATTGATTAAAGTGTTGAACGGATCACTTCATAGATTACAGCAAGCAAGAAATAAATAGATGAATTATGGTTACCTAGGTACGCATCTTGTAAAATTTTGCGTGTAGACATCACAGCCGCTTTTGCCTCGCATTTGCATTCGGTAGTAAATAAAGTCAACAAATGCTAGTTTTGCTGTATGTTTATGCTTGAAACTCGTGTAACGGACTGAAAAATTGTACTCACGTTAATTTCCAACCTTGCATTCTTGTTTCCAAATTATCGACCGCAATGAGAGAGAACTAATTAACATGTGAATCTCGGTTATTTTTCACGCTGTTCTAGGATGGCAATTGGAGGTTCAAAGTTCTCTATTTAATTTGCGGTTGCCTTTTTCCTCTGAAACATTTCGGTCGTGCAGTTTCTAATGTGTGGCTAGGGTTGAGCCGAAGTTCAGCATTTGTTGACAAGACAAGTCAACTCTATTTACTCTTGCCGCTTCAGCATTTTCTTTGTTGTAAAAATGGGATCGCGTTCGATGGTTATTATGCAGATGGTGCACGAATTAAGGATAATTTTTGACCATAACAACATGCCCTGTGACCTTGCTTCTGTATTTTAAAATGACCTTCAAATATGTTTCCTTTGAAAACATATGCATTGGTAAGCGTTTGTAAACAACGCGCCGATATCCTTGAGGTATTCATAACTATAACTTAGGTCAAATTACTAAAAGCGCTCGCTTTTGGAAACACAATTTTTTTAAGGTGACAAAGCAGTTTGACATTTTGTATAATTCTCCGTCCTCTCTACAATACATGCAAAGTCTTCCGGGGCTCAGATGGAAATCTTGTGTTTTCTTTAAGTAAACAAGTCTAATAATTGAATTATACTCATAAAAATGATTTTTTACATTTTCTTTTTTCTATAAATTTCGTTTTTCCTTACAGACGTCCTCTTCAATTAAAAATACGACAGAAAAGGCAGACGATGCAAAACATGACTCGGCCTCTCAAACAGTGGCTGTGCAAAAATCGGGACAACCCCTACCCCTCCAAACTGGAGAAAGACATCCTTGCCCGCGAATCTCAGATGACGAACACCCAGGTCTCAAACTGGTTCGCCAACGCGAGGCGGAGACTGAAGAACGCAGTCAGGGGAGACAACATCCCCTGGTCCAAGCGGGTCAAAATGTACAACAGCAGCGTGCCTGGCAACGCAGAGTTGCTAAGCATCAGTTCTGATGATAGCAGCCTCTTCGATTCGGATGATAACGGTAAGGATTGGCAAACAGGTCAGAAAATTATGCAGTAATCTGATTGAGTGATATTCTGGATTCGCATAACATATATGGGGTTTTACCATTCTCATTAGTGTGGGAAAGGAATTGTGATGGTCTAAAATAGGTACATCACACAGAATTAAACAGTTACTCTGTCAGAGCTGTGGCCTGTTTTTATGACAAGTGTTGAAATCGACGTCATTATCTAATTTATCCGCTCCAGGAACTGATAGTTACGTCACATCTTTGGCCTCCATTGACGAGCTTTCATCCTTAAGGTCTTGCACTACTCCAATAAAGATTGATTTAAAGATGACCTAATCAAAAGCCAATAATCAGCTACAGATGAAGAAAGAATCGAAAACCAATGATTATGGGTGGTAAAATAGGTCAGAAACCTTATTTCGATTTGAATGGGTTGGTGCTTTATGAGATGTACCTAACATTTCTTTGGATGTGGTCCAAATGTGTCTGTTTCTTCCGTAAATAATTTCTTGAAATTCTCGGTTCACTGTAGAAATCTCTTGGAAGATCAGCAAGGAAAATGACTTCCCCACATCAAGCCAGATGAAAACAGTTGTACCGCCAATCACGGACTCTAATTTGATTTGCCCCATAGCATTTTGAAAAATTGAAATTATAGTTCACAACCATCTGTCTATGAATAGCTAAAATTAGAAACACTTATCAAATGACTATTGTCACCCTTACTCATCATTTTGGACAGGAAATTACCACGTATTTAAAAGAGCCTTTCTTCACCCCTGTAGGAAAGTAGACATAAAGTTACCAATTTAATTTAGCCCCAAAGAAAAATTACATCATCTGGTGAAAAAAAAAATATTTGTTCACCGAGTGGGAAAAGGGATAAAGTTGACACCGGGGTCCCTCTGGGTAAATAATGATCTTTTGCGAACGCCCCACGTCACCGTGTGTCTAATAGAGCACAGAACGCCCGGCCTTGACTAAGATAAGTTCCATACACTCGGCCTGACAAAAGATTGATATCTTCATTTTAAAATCCCTCACAAAGAAATACCTAATGTCAAAAGAAGGAACGATAACAAAGATAACTTCTCTTCTTTGTTGATTCTAATTAGATTTGTTAACCAAGAAAAAAAATCTATGTTAAACTTGTTCTTTGTCCATACACATATAAATTCTCTCTCTCTCTCTCTCTCTCTCTCTCTCTCTCTCTCTCTCTCTCTCTCTCTCTCTCTCTCTCTGTACATGTAATTGCTATTTGGTCTATTTTATAAAAGTAAACACATGGGAATTACAAGAGCTTTGGATCAGTAACAAAGCTGAGGAGAAGACAAAAGGCAGCCACATTTCTGTATTAGATGAGTCACAATATGCATCGCCAAAGATAAACTTTGCCTGTTGTTTATTGTGAATAGAAAAAAACCCTCCTCTGGCTCTCCAAGACAATTCTGTCGATAGCGGTCCACGTGAATGCAGGCAAATCACGTAACTCTCCAGTTTGTTAACAGAAGGTAGCCTTCACCTCTAGATGATCTCTCTTTTGTGAGGCAATAATTTTCACTAAGTAAATACAATTTCTAACAAGCAGGAATGTTCAATAGATAAATTGTTTAGAGTTTTAGGTCAGGGACTGATGGAGAGGGGGGTGATAAGAGGCCTCCATTTTACGCGGGAGTGAAGGTGAAAGAACGGGAGGGACAGCGACCTGTGTGTCGACATGCACATCGGGGTCCTTCGTACGGGACTGAGCAATATCCGCATATTTGTCAAAAGACTTAAATCTTGCACTTATTAAACTGCATTTGCATAATGGCAAAGACAAAGGCCTGTATATTGATCTTCAATAGAACACGTGTGTAATGTTGCAAAGATATTGGATTAGGAATAGTCCAGGGGCACCTACCATCGTCTGGTTGGATCTTGCAGATTATATCATGCGGCATGACATATTCAAAGTCAAGCGTTCGAAGGAACAGATCATTGACTTCAAGTGACTACAACATATGCCGTGACGTCAGCTGTGATCTGACCTTGGCTCCTGTCAAATAAAAAAGGTTACTCACACAGCTTCTAGTGTGTCCAATTAATGTAAAACACATGTAACTAACGCTTTAAAGCTTTTATTGTGAGGAGAGTAAATATTTTGGAAAACATTGTTTCCTTGAAGGAAATTGAGTGAAACTAGAACTTTTAAATGGCTCTGACCATTTAAAGTGCACGTGTTGTCCTGTTACAAAAACGTGAACTGGGGGTATGAAGTAAGCAGAGTTTTTGGAAACAATCAATAGGGCGTGTTAGCGGGTATACCTTTATGACAAACAAATCTACTGCGCTTTGTGGCGTTGAATGTGTACAAGGTAACGCGCCTTTTGTGATCATTCAATGCTATGAAACGTCCTAGTGCTTAGCCTTTGATTTTTTGTATTGCACTGCTTGAACATAAGTGGTTATTATTATTTTTTTTTTTTGCTAATTAAAAATTTCCGTTTGTCAATATTTATGATTTATGAACAATTGAACACTATTAATTGGTAAGACACAGACCTATATAAATATGATCATTATACCTTTCAATAGGGTGCTTCAGTAAAATTCGCGGGAATAAGTAAGGGAGGAATGTGGTGACAAAACAGGAATGTAAAGATAAGATCCCAATGTTTACTGATAAAGGGGTGGCAGGTTGTGCAACGGGAGGGCAAGACCCCCAAACAAGGCCAAACCAACGCCCGAACATTGACTTATCTGTATGAGGAAAGAGGCTCATCAGCTGTACAAATAATACTAATCGCTTACATGTACACATTGATAATAAACATATACACAAGTCTCTCTCTCTCTTTCTCTCTCTCTCTCTCTCCAAGTCACGTGTTGATGCATCCGTTCGAGAGCATCATGGCCCTTGGGTACATTGTTATAAATTTGCGTTGTATCTCTGTCATAAATCTGTTTACGGGGACTTTGTTTAAGAAAAGCTCTCATATTTTAAATGTCCTATTTACATGTAATTGATAGTGAATGTTGTCAGGTTCATTTTCTTTATATAATCCCCTTTATTTGATCTTTTTGTATGCTGTTTTAAAACTGAGCCCTCCTATGTAGGTATTCCAGCTGAGGGCTTCATAGGATCGGGAAATATACATTTCTGCTTAGGTTGCATTTACTGACGGCGTCTAATTACACGGTCACAGCCCGGTTTATGTATTCCGTTCTGAATACGTTGACCTTCCGCGCAGTGTGCCCTGCAGTAATATTTCCGCTGTGAATCACCTCTTTGGCCACGCTCAAGCATACATCAGCCATAGTGTCAACCTAGTTCGATATATCTATAAATTAAAAGCGAATCTTCCATCAAATTACTCCCAATCAATTCTGAATTGGAGACTAAATTCTCTTGCGTGCCTCGATAAGATTAGAGTCAGACATTGGACAAATTAAATACTCGAGAATGTTCCGATGGTATACGGAAAATAAAAAGAAACGATACTGCATTAATAGATAAAAAACCGGTTTGTTTTTATGACCATAATTGATTTACTTGAAAATGAAATTCTCTCTTGCATGAAGTGTAAATATATTATCAGAAAGAAATCCATGATATCATTTTAAAAAGTTCCTTATTGAAATATTAAAAACTGACACCCAAAAAGGCATATTAAAGAAGACAAATCCTCTAACGTTAAACCAGTTAATCCAGTGTGGGCATGCAAAAAGTGATTTCTTTAAGTCTCATTTGAATATTTCTTTTTCTTTTTCAGAAGATTCAGTTACTTACACAGCAGACGAACAGAAACCCTTGCCTAATTCGCGGGTAGATTTCAGTCCGGTAGCAGACGACCCAC
The DNA here is from genome assembly GCF_025612915.1 of Magallana angulata. Classification (NCBI taxonomy): domain Eukaryota; kingdom Metazoa; phylum Mollusca; class Bivalvia; order Ostreida; family Ostreidae; genus Magallana; species Magallana angulata. Next base: position 10,430,670 of record NC_069117.1, read on the forward strand.
CCCCCTCTGATGACGTGGTTGTTCCTTCTAGATCTCAAACTCCTACCAGCGGATTTTTCCCGCATCCGGGGTTGGATTCCGATTTCCACAGACCTTTCAGAGAAGGGACCCAAAATAAGTTTAAACAGACAATTCTACAGCGTTATTTGAGTGACACATGCAACCAAACTTCGGGCACACATGTGGACATGGAAATGTCAGCTTTCAACAAAACTCGATCTCGAAAACCATCAGGGTCTATTGGGTCACGTGACTACGAAGAAATGTCCACAGCCTCTGGGTTTTCTTCTGCTGCTGAGAGTCAATTTTACTACCCCATGGATGGTAAGAAATTGTTGTATGTGAATAAAAGTACATGTACACGCATTTAAAGTTTATTTCAAGAGTTTAAAAAGAAATTGAAAATTTAAATTGATCTTTACAGAAAGTCCGTACGATATGCAAGTACATTGTAATTGTGTATGTTGTTCGTTAGGCTTAATTTTGCCGTATCATTGCTCTTAAAGAGGATCAGACAAGAATAAGGATTGGGCATTTTTAGTCAAAATCTTGAAGGTCAACTAACAAGAACGTGGGTCTTTGTTTTGTTTGACAAAAAACGTAAAAAGTGCACTGACATTGCGCGTTCTTTTCTTTACCGTGCTCTTGTTCAATTCAAACTCAAACTTCTTAGTGCAATTTTGTGTGAAGCCCTCGCGTTTCACGCATATGATTATTCAGTTGGATATACTATCAAAACTTTCCGGCAAAGCGTCTTCTTTGGTAACCCGAGATTGGTGAAGGACTTTGAGAAGGTTATCCTGTAGATAACACCTCTTGAACTCGACACATACTTGGTTCAATAACAGAGCACACAGTCAGTTGATCCCTGCCCCGATCCTCCACACAATCTACATGTCTTACAGCTCTGGGGGAGGGCTGCTTTCTCTATTCAGAAAGGTTGTTTGTATTACTTACCTTTTTAATCCACTACGGATTAAATATTGACAATGTCACGAACGGACAACACGTGATGTTAAGATATTGCCTCTTTTTTCTATTAAACACGTGATGACATCTTTTGCGAATGCAAATACCTACGGTATTTGGTAAAGTTGTTATTGTATACTGTGCAACATGTGCAGAGTTTGGCAATTGTTCCCACGATTAGTGCATGATCATGGAAAAAAGATGCAATATAAAGTGTCAAGGCCTATTAAGATGATAAGAATATGCGACCTTCACGGGTGCAGATCTGTTATATTGCATCATGTCCAGGATATAGTACTCTTGTCGATAAAGGCTGTACAATCTGTGCTGTACGTTTACCAAACACAACACGAGCTCTTCAGTTAAGAGGGGAAAACTTTTTGAAGAGTTGTTTGTTAAAGTCAGAATGCATTAGCTTTTATGTACACGCCCTAATCGACTGGGAAGCGAACATGAATCATACTTGGATTATGATATCAAGAGTGAAGATTTTTTTTTAAATTCCATCAAGTCAATTAGACCACTGACGTTAAACTTCCTTACTAAAGACTGGCTTTCAATCGCCGAGTTTTGAGGAAACACATCCAGATTAACCAAGGTCAAGGACAGCACGTGCATGATGCAAGGATAAGATCTATTATCAACTTATTTATTTCCTGCAATTTTACATCATTCTCGGTACAACCGCCAACGATGTCAGGGGAAATACAGTATGCTGCCAGCCTGAGCCAAAGATCGAAAATACAATTTTCCTGGTCCAGTTCTTGAGCTCTTTTTATAATCTTATTTAGATTAAAAGCTAATATACTAGAAAATTTTGGGAATAGTATATAAATCAGAAAAGGAAAGTAATCACAGTTCTATTCAGACATGAAGTTATTATTTGTTCGCATAGTGTTAATGACAATTTTACTCCATTTCGAAATTTCGATGGTGTTATTTTTGAAGGAAAAATTATTATATTTTAACACATTTTCAAGTTATGATCCTTTATCGAAAAATCAACAAAAAGGCATAAGAAAATAATGCACATTAGCCTGTCCTTGGGCTGCAATTATTTTAGCGCCAATATTTCATATTGACTTTTAATGGATGAAACCAATGGTTTGCTGCAATAAAGAAATAGGATAGGGAATTCAAGTGCCTCAGATTTATGATTTGTCGGATGTTTTGAAAGAAAATAGAACTTATCCTCTTTTAAAATCATATTAAGTTAAACTTTGATCAGAACACACTCTTAAAAGGCCTTTTTCAATTTCAGACCCGATTGATGATTTGGAAGCCGCCGCTAGGAGGCGCAGGATCTCAGGAGATGTTAGGTAAGGGTCTAGTTTAAAATACAACAATCTATAATTTGCACGCATAAATCCACGAAAAACAGGTCAAAAGACAGACTTTTAGGTGAATTTCACTTAATCAATTTTTGTAGTTTTTCTGTGTTCTTCAACTCTTTAGTGGCGCCTTTCTCCAAAAATAATTTATAAAATTGATGATCATGATTGATTTAAAAGGATTTGAAATTTTTATTGTCCTATTTAATGAATTTCAGACGCCAAGAGGATATTCACTGGAAGGAGATCAGCGCTGCCATGGCTCTGACGTCACTGGCACGTGGTTCGAGCCGATACCCGTTTCATTAGATATTTCGCACACATTGTACGGGATCCTTTATTTGATAAAGACGGCCAGTGTTACCAACCACAGTGATCTCCCCTTGCTCGAAGCTGATCGAGGAGTGTTTTTACTTTTACATTTTTTTCCTTAAATATATTATCTCAAATCTTCAGGGACAGAGTTTAATACTTTTAAGTGTTCAGTGCAAGTTTTTGTATAGAATGAGCGATCGGATGACTGGTTTTTTTTTATTCCGTGACTCGGTCCTTCGTCAAATGGCAAAAGTGACTGTGTTTTTGTGTACAGATATTCCACATTATTTTTAATCATTGTTCATAGATGATTTCATTGCCATGGTTATAGTAGTTAGTTGTAAACGTTTACAAGATGATATATTTTAAAAACTTTTTAATTGTTATATATTATATACTACTAGTGTATGGACCTTCGGGTTCCCAGAAATGTGGAGAGCGTGGGCGTTGTAGCCGTCAGCAGCGCCGTGTTGGAATGGAAAGGGACATCTAATAATTCTATAAATATATTTCAACACAATTGCCTTTTGTTGTTATTTACTTATGTATACTTACGGAGACATTTGGCTCTTCAACCCAACCATCAAGGTTTTTCCGAATTCTTCACAAAGTTTTCTCGATAGTATAAAGAAGAATCTAAATTCTTGAGGTCGCAGTGATTCATTTTTCCTAGAACAAAAGTGTAGGGACACAGAAGATTGGCCTTTTTTGATTTGGTTTGAATCTTAATTTGTAACCTACATTTATAAAGGAAAATTCGTTCGATTTAAACACGATTTCCAATATCCGGGTCAAGTTCTGAGAAATTTGGTAATTTTACCTACATACCAGGTAAATGTGTATATTATGGCTTTGGTTGGGGCCGGCATGTTACGTAACTTTAAGTCTTCAGTTCCTGGAATTAATAAAGAAGGCGTGAACTCGATTTAACCGTAAAAATATGTTTCATTGATTCAGTACCACATGTAAATACCTAACCCAAGGCGATTGTTGCAGAATACCTATGGCCTATGTTGGCCAAAGTTGAACACCTTAGTCCTTTTGTCAATCTCCCCCGGTTTAATGAACTTTTAACACTGTTTGTCTATATGGACCCTGCCTGAACTATGGCCCCCTTAGTTGACTAGGCATTGTTTTGATTCTTGCGTAGTTTTTTTTAAAAATCTGAAATCTATGCAGGTAACTTTACCTGAAGCAAAATCTTTAGAAGCATTTAAAATCGGATCGTCGAGATGAAAATTTAATCTGCAGAACTGTGTCGTGTTTCTTGTAAACCGATATTTTACGGGCATTAAGCATCTATTTTGTAATTTTGACGGCGCATCTGGCTACCTCGTCTAAAACGTGTATGCTAATTAACCTTTACTAAATAACCATGATGTATGTCTCTTGAACAGAATTCTTCAAGGTAATTAGAAAACATTATGTAAACGGTTTTTAATGTACGCCCACGTTTAATAAACATGCATTTTGTCAAATTTAGAAATAGACCAAAACTACAATACTGCCCCCGGGTTCTGTTTTCTGACTCAGCATTGCACTCTTTCGAGGCGTGAAAAAGCGACCTTGTCCTGTGTTTTTTAAATAACAAAAAATACCTTTCGGTGAATTTGATACAGTCAATATGATATAATCAATATCATCACAAGGAACATGTTAAAGGCCAAATATATAGTACAAAAATATTATTTAATCAAACGAAACAGAAGTAACGAATGCCTTAAGTGGTCCCATTGTCTGGGTGAAGCTAAGGGAACGCCCTAGGACCGACAGCAGCTGTGCCAATTTTTCTCTCCGTGTAATTAGAGGTTTGCTGATCGAATGCGTGATGCTGGGTGGAGGTTGGGATGACCTTTCATGTGAAAAATGAGGAAACGACCATCAAAGGATATCGCTCCCGATTATTACGAGCTCAGATGTACACTGGCAATGGCTTTTATTTTGCAAAATGGCATTGGTGTTATTTTTTTCGTGGGGGGGGGGGGGTATTTTGGAAGATGACAGCACACAGCGATTGCGTGGTAAACCCTACAACAAGGTCGCTATCTTTCTTCATAGGTTTATATTGCTGGTGTAAATTGGACTTCGATCTCAAAGTCTTGGTTCAATGTGCTTGCACAATTTTAACTCTTTTCAACGTCTCGCAGTCTTTTTAACAAGTTGTCCCAAATCTGCGATATTCAGTTTTTTTTATCATGTATGAATGTAAAGAGCTCTCGAAAACAGATTCGTATAAATAGACATGATCCGAATATTTAAACTTTAGAGATAAAAATACTAAATTAATTTTGGTGTGTATGTGTATTTTAAATTGAACACATTATCAAGGCAATTGTAAAAAAATATGTTTGCACACATTTCGTTTTTGATTGAGGTTCATTTCATGGAACATTCTGATACCAAAATACATAGATGCATGCGTGCCTCAATGAGAAGAAAAGTTCTCGTAACCCGCAAAACTGCGCATTAATCGCAGATTCTGCACACGTAAATCAGCCGTTTCGGGTTGAAGTTGCGTAAAACTCTGGCAATTTTTTGCTTTGCTTGTTTTCCTCCTTTAAAAAATAACTCTTTAAACCTCTCCATGTTATAACCCGCGACGATACTTATTTTTGCTTTTTTTATCTTAATACACAAACATCAAGAAGCTAGAACATTTTTGTGATTGTTCAATGTCAAGGCCAATCTTTATGTATCCCCTCGCAATGAATCTATAAAGGGTTTACCTGTGTGTTAGTGATAGGAGAGTTGGCACTTGCGTAATAAATATTCAACTTTTTATGCTTGTCAAGGGAATTGCTATTTGAAGGAACTCTCAGCTGCTTTGCGACGTCTTCTTTGAACTTGGTTTTAATCCAATACAAATTCATTGGATTAAAGATGTATAAACAGATAGACAGTAAGGAAAGTTGGGTAAAATTGAAAGTTGCTGTTTTAAAATTACTTGCGTGAAGAAGTATTTATAAGTCGACGTTTTATTCAAATTAGAAGAACAATGCAAAATTATGTACCTGAATACATTATTATACAAGGAAAACATATGTAAACGATTTTAGTCGATTTCCCTCAACGTGACCAATCAAAGTTGTTGTTTTCAGATAACATGATTAATATTGCACTTCCGTCCGATATTTTCCCCCCGACTGTAACGGTTAAATCAAACTTGCTTACTCAGAAAAGCAAGCATTTAGCGACAACAACTTTATTTTTCTTTCTACCAAGGCGTGTCTCAATTCAGTTCTTGCGTACAAATACTTCTCGCAGGAACTGGGAAATTCGGATAGGAAGATCAATGAATTTCTTAGTTTGTAAGCAAACAAACAGTATTGATGTGTGGAGAAGTGCATACACCTAATTCCTCAAACATTTACGTGGTTCTGTGTTACTTAACCACTAACAGGTTGTAGACCAAGAAAACATTCACATCACATATCAATTATGATATTGCTATGCATGATGCGTTTTTTTTTTGAAAGAGTTTGCACAAGGCTGAGGGGTTGATCAATGTTTTTGCATTTCAGCACATCAAAGAAAACCTCTGAGGGTTAACCCCCTCCTTTCTTCTGATACATAACAGGACGAGCACGTTTTCCACCCACAAATTTGGGGAATCCTAACAGTTGTAAAACTCTCCCACCTAAGATAAAAAAGCCACCAATTAAGTAATGTTGACTGAGTTCTTTCTGTTTGTAATCAGTGAAATACAGCTGTAGTACTTTTAATGGTTGCACTGCCCCTAGATGTCAGGTACTTTCTGAAAGTTTCTGCTAGTAGTTTCTGTTCGTAATCAATGAAATAGTACTTTTAGTGGTTGCATTGCCCCTAGATGTAAGGGTCGGACTTTGTTTGGCGATCTATGGGTCCAGATTAATGTTCTTTCAGAAGAAAGTATACACACGTCAATATTGAATAGATTTTTACAAATGAGTGGAAAAATACAATTAATTTTCTGATTGTGCCGCGCGAGCTTGTCGGGTAATTTTATGTTGCATTTAATAGTCTAATTTTTTAATTAATAACAAATATGAAAAGTGTATGATCGTTCAAAAACGGCGTGAAATGTACTGTGCTTAACCAAAGGACGTACAAGGCACGAATCGAAATAATTCTTGATCTGAGCGGAAAACAGGCCCTACTCTAATGATCATACATTATGTCAAGATATTTCCGTTCCAATCTTTCGATAATTCGAAACGCAGCATAATATTTTCCACTGTACGAACATGTACACATTTTATATACGCTGATTTTAATCAGATTCATTAAACGTATTGATTCTTCAATTATTCCATGGTATTTGGGCATAGCCTATTTTGAATCTCTATTTATAAGGTTTTGTGAATATTTGATTGAATTAAACTATTTACAGCGTTTTAAATTTTGCATCATAAACACCTAAGTATATTGGTTTGCAATTAAATCGACTTATTATATCTGTTTTTACAATGGGTATCAAATGTAATCCAGATCCCCTTTTGTCCAATGTACAACTTAAGACTTATAAAAGTTTTTAATCTATGTCATGACCTTGAATTTTAATTTTTGACAGAGCGTGGGAACATCAAAGCTGATCAATTACTTATTTATCTGTGTAGGTTGTTAATGTATGTATCAATTCTTGAGAGTGGGCTACAATTTGGGGATGGGGTTGGAGAGGGTATGGGAGGGCTCAAACAGTGTAAATGAGGATCAGACCTTTGATTATGAAATTTGATTTAATGTTTGTGATTCAAGAACCATGTACTGTACCGGGTTTACTTGATATTATAAATGTTTCCCGGTACTTCGGAAGTGTGAGAGAGTTAGGAGAGGGAGAGGAAACGAAGTTAAATGTAGCCTTAAATAAACGTTTTAATTTCAGTTGTGTCCTTAATCAAAAATAAAAATGCAGTATGCATAACAACTGACACTGAATCATCAATATTTGTATAGTTAACTCCCATAAGTAGCCTGACTTCTTTGATTCTCGTTGAATCTGCGCATACTTCTTGTTTCTTAATCATCACCGTTGGGGGTTTCATAGAAGAGTTACGCGAAAGAGGTTTTATTGTTATGCAATTATCAAAAAGAATAATGGATTTTACCTTGAACAGTTTTGAATATTTAAGTCTTCTGAACCATTTGACGTTCATTTTGAGATAAGACACAGAGTGAGAACCTAGTAAGTTGCAAGAACTTGTGTTCGAACCCTTTGTATATTATATATACAATAAAATATGTTCAAACCAGATAATTACAGAATAATACACCAGCAGCTTTAACAAGTTCTATATTTTCTCACTAATGACTGACGCTAATTATAAGCAATTCCATCGATGCATATACTGTATATATTGAATAATAACAGAATATGCAGAGCATGCAACCGAAGTTTAAAATGTTTCTGTTCAATAAGCAACGGATTTATAATACAGTATTTTTCCCTCCTCTCTCTCTCTCTCTCTCTCTCTCTCTCTCTCTCTCTCTCTCTCTCTCTCTCTTTAAAAAGTAAACTCAAGTGAAAATACATTTCTTTCTCTTCAACTAAAATCATCAACGTATTTGTTTCACTAATAGGTTATGAACCGACTCAAATTCATTGAGAAGTTATCTCAGCCTTAGTATTATCCTTTTTCATACTGTTAGAACTGACTGTGCATGTAGATTTTAAATCATCATCGATATATAGCGTGCTCGTTTTTGTTTTAGGCGACTGGGTGTGATGGCAAAGAAAAGTAGGTACATCGAATAAAATAGCCCACTCGAAATTACTTTCTCTTTTTGCCAACTTTGTTTACAAAATGATAATGCATTTTTTTGTGTAACAGTATTAAATAGATATATATCCTAAGATGTCAACAACTTTTCTAACAAAATATGCTAATTTTTTTTTACATATTTCAGTAGAAAGATGGGAACGCTATTGTGATTGATCAGGCATGGAAAAACCTGGTGCACAGGCCGTTGATGTGTGACTACGCTTACTCTTGTTTACCTCTCACTGTGACCATGACCTTCATTTAAATTCGACATCTGCTACTAATTTACTAAAATTGTTACATTTGCATATTCATGACGCACATTGAAATGACCAGATTCGGATATTTGTTTACGTATCAGACTGTTCATAACATTGAGAAAGAAAAAGGTGGAAAATAAACGCACGCTGATTTCCTTTACATTGGATAATTATACATCTATTCTTCATTCATAATTCATAACTGTCCAAACTTGCGTTTTAGTAATTGATGTATGCATTGTATTCTCAGAAAGAGATGCGCCCGTCTTAAGACGTGTATGGATAACAATAACGTACCGATAAAGGCGGTGTATACACACAGTCCTACAGTAACATTAATCATTTCAAACAATAAAACTTTCAACGGATGAGAAATTGATGTTTTATCACCTTTAACAAATGATATTATTTGTTCCAAAGATGCCATGAAACTTCTAGATATTGCTATAAAAATATGAATCTATATTATAAAATTTATTTCACGACCACGCCTAAAGTCACAAGGGAGAAGACAATTGTGTGTAGCTGAAAACTCTCAAAGACTGTTAGCTTAAATATTCTCTGTGAACTAAAAATAACGTAATGGTTCATTTTTATCAAAATCTGAATTTGAAAAAAGATTTCATTTGAACAAAGTATGTTTTGTGCAATATAATAGCATAATTAGTGCTGTAAGAAAGTTTGTTAAAGACTCAAATTTTTCAAAGGAGAACTATGTCAATATTGTTGGTCCCTCTTTACCCTTTTACTGTGTTGAATTACTTTTGTACGAGAAATGCACTAAACCTATTTATAATTTAATCAATAAAATGTCCAATATATTATTCCAAACTCAATCATTCGATGGAATTCAAAAATTGTCATGAGAGGCTACTCCGAACTAATTTTACAGGATGTTTTCAAAGTATGTTTCAAAGTTACAACAGATACTACTGAACAGTGGCTACAATATAGAACTCTACTTAGAATTCTTCCTGTAAAATCGTATCTAAAAAAGATAAAAATAGTTGATAATGATACATGTTCTTTTTGTAATAATGAAGTTGAAACTATTGAACATGTTTTCACATCCTGTTCCTTTGCTTTAGATTTATGGAGTAGTTTAGGTATATATATATATATATATATATATATATATATATATATATATATATATATATCATGCTGTTTCAAATAGAATTGGCTTTAATGAGTATAACATTATTTGGAGAGACTCCTACTTCTAATTCGAACTTAGTCATCAACTTTTTGATCCTGTATACAAAACAATATATTTTTCAATGTCTGTACAACAAAAAAGTTCCAATATTTGCAGGTCTACTATGTCACTTAATCCTTAGATATGAAATTGAAAATTGTGTTGCTATTAGATACTCTTCTTATGATAAACATAATGATAGATGGTTTGAATGGAAAAATCTTTTTCTTAATATTTAACTTCAAGAGCTTTATTCATTTCAGCTTATGGAAAATTGTATCAACTTGAATAGTTTTCTAGATTTATTAGATCATGACTTGTATGTATGTGTGTATGAATGTGTTGTATGTATTATAAAATGAAAAACTGTAAATTAAAAAAAAAATAACGTAACTCGAAAATCAAAGAAATCACAAAAAACTGTGGTAAAATTAAGGGGCTGTATTAAATCTGTCTTTTAAGATATGATTTATTAAGCTATAAACTATTATTTACTAAAGAAAAAGTCCATATACTTGACCTTTTAAATTTGGGTGTTTTTCTAAAATTTCATATAGAGCTCTTCTTCTTAAAGAGACCAATAAAGTCTTAAAATGGCCATGACCATCGAAACCTCTTAAGGGTACTAGTATTGAGTCTAAATATTTGACTCGATCTAGATCTGTCATTCTCGTTCAGGTTGAAAAAAAAATACGGTGACCAAAATTCTCCCCTGGCGGCAAGTGATGAGTGACAGATATTTCTAGGTGTGATGAACCCCGTCAACACTGCTGTCAGAATCTTGTCTGTTTGTATGACAATGTCTGTTTCTCTCAAACATTTTACTAACCCTGACTCTCAAGTTTGAATGGGGATGTCACAAACACATATTTTTCTTTGCTCTTTTAAATTCAAAGTTGATGAAGAGTAATTCTTGCTCGCGCGTTGTTGCCATCACCTCTCATCCCTTCCGTTGCTTGGCTATGGAGACATAACACCATCTAACACCAGCTGGTCAATCTGACGGGAAATGTGTCCAGTTTTTTGTCAATATTCACCTAATGTCCTATTTTTTTGGCGTACATCGTTGCCGAACTACAATACTTAAGAAAATGTTGTTTTCAATATATGATGCAATGATTAGCCAAGAACTGCTCATCAGTATCTGTCTCCAGTCACTCGCCTCAAGCTTTATCTACCTGTTCACCTAACAAGTGAGACAGTATTTAAAAAAAATCTCAAACTAGCAAGTCAAGCAGTGCGGTGAGTTAAAATATATGTTGCTAATTTGAGATTTTCCTAGTGCACACTTTGTAGCATCTAAAGCTGGCGCCGTCCGTTTACAGGGTCTAGGGATGAACATGATACAATGATCAAGATAAGTCATGTGATCTTCATCAATAAATCATCAACTGTAATAACTGAGCCAACAATTGTGAATTCTGTCGCATTTGGGTCACATTACCAAAGTACGCATAGGGGACCGTTGTGTGACATCGACAAAGAAGATGTATGCACATTGAAATAACGATGTTCCTTTGCAGCTTCAAGCATCAGCGTTTCTTCTTCATTAGAAATAAAGTGAATATGAAAAAGATTCTTCTCCTTCATAAAAGATGTTTGTAGCTTTTACACAAATTTAAACTTCTGTAAAAAAACTGTTGTTATTGGGTATTGGCAAGAATGACCTTGTGGAAGATGGATTTTAACACACAGATCAAAACGCCACGCTTCTGTTACTGGACAAACTTGTAATGTTTACCAGGAAATTGTGTTATTTTTGTAACGAATATGTTACTTAATCAGAGTTGCAACCTAATACAACCTGTTTCATAGCGCAAACATTCCCCCATCATCACATGTACAGAAACGAATACTTGTAAATCAAGTCTGATGAGAATTTTTTTTACCTATATACTGGGTTTCTGATTGGCACCTCTCCTTCTCTATGTGAGGCGAGGTGCGGATCAGAAACCCCTGACTCGGGGAGATGACTGAGATGAGGTCAAAAGTACCTTGAATTTTGTATACAGCTTTTAAAAACCAAGGCTCCTGTAGGTGCTGGCACGATAAAAAAAACCCTCACTGATGAATTCATACCACTTTAAAGAGAAGCACTACATGCAGTGACAATTCTTGACTGCAAATTTAAAGTTTACATTAACACAAATCTTAATATCAATTTAATATATTAGGTTATCACAACCTCCGAATTTTTGCATGAAAGTAGGAAAATTTTGTTATTTTTTTTAATCTCTACTGTGTAGTTGTTCGATGCTTGGTAAATGTTATCTGTTCCACTGCGAAACCCCATTTTGCAATAATTTGCTTTTCCCTCTGTTTTAAACAGTGTCATTAATTTCCTTTCAATGATCTTAAGCAATGGGAAAATCTGTAACTTATAAAACAAATTTTCTTCATCTTCAAAGTATACTGTAATTGAAGCATGGTCAAAAAGAAAAAAAAAGCCAAGGGCATCCGATGCATGGTGAAATCACCCTACTTATTTTTTTTTTTTTTTTTCTGAACAAGATATCCTCGACCTTGAAACTGGTGTACTACAAAACCCCGGTATCAAATAACACAAGACATTAAAACTACACCGAAATAAAAAGCCTAATATTTCAGATCGACACTTTTGCTTCAGAAATATGATCTATATTCTGAATCTTTTATTGTGAACCTTTAAAAGGAAATCCTGGTACCTTGCTAAAACTGACGGTCATTAACTTTTTATGACAAATTAACTGTCTCAAATATTGCAATCATAAAAAAACATTATTATTATTTTTTATTAGTTTTTTGCTGACAAGTTGTAATCGAAATCCATATTTTAGCCTTTCATGTACATATTAACGTGGTGGCATTTCCAAAGAATATTATATATTACATCTTCTCAAAGGATGTGATAGTCATATAAGTAGGTCGGAACTTTTCCTGTAAACACTCGGCAAGTGAACATCAATAATTCTTGTGCAAGCCACCCCCTCTAAAACACTACATCAATTTTATGCCATCGAAAAATAGAAAAACTAAAAATTTATCAACGGCAAATTCATTTAACAACATATTGCGATTCTAGTATTTTAACTATTGCAAGAGCAGCTTGTTTCAGTTCCTTCATCGTGCCATCCAGATGGTCAATGACTTACCATTGCAAAGGACGTGCAATCTTAAATGGGTTAATCATTCTTGAAGTCACGCTTGTCTCCCGGCATGCCTAGCAAAACAAAAGCAGTCCAGATTACAGGGGTAGTTATATTTACATGCGCCAATCGTTTAATAACCTTACTAAAATATTTAGCGCTATGTTTGATGGAGATGAAACGCCAGTTTCTAATAAAGTTCCTTAGTTAATTTCATTACTTTAGAGGCATCAAAGTTGAATATTATTTTTACGACCCCCGTCTCGAATTTGCTAGTTATCTTGGAGATGTAAGCGATAACTACCACCGAACCCTTGGTGATTGAGGAAATTTGCAAAAACCAGAAATGCCTTTTCCTTGTAAATCTCCATCGATCTGTTCGCTTCTGGCTGTGATATTGGTGTGAGAACAGCCGTTATTTCTCCAAATGCAATCTGATTATGCAGTAAACAGAACATCGAAAATGGACAAATTCGAAGAGTCATAACAAAAGATTACTCGAGTTTAGGTAATTTCTTTAGTTTGAATTTAAGCAATTCATAATGAAAAAGGGAATTACAAGTTATAGAGGTTATCAAATAAAGGTTTATTTTGACAAATTCAAACAATGCTAAAATGTCTTTATCAAGTTAAATAGTTATATTCAATTTCTGGTATAAAAGTTATGACAGTTTTGTTAAGTATTTTGGCTCGGTTAACAACTTTGATATAATTGTATTTTTGTCATTGCAAATATTAACCCTTTTTCATTTTAGGAACAATATTTTTTCACTTAAAGTATTCAGACTGGAGGACAAGATATAAAGTGGCTTTACGAGTATTTTTGTAATGGATTCAAAAAATGACTCTGGATGAATGGATGACAATAAATTACATCTAATCAATGTTGATAAAGTGGTGTGTGGTGGTGACTGTGTACATGAAAATTACTTGCACCTAATACATGTATATGTACAGTGATCACAGCTATAAGCGTTTTCATCCTTATTATGAAACTTCAAAAAAAAAATCAGAATTGCATAAAGCAATCTCACTATATGTCTGCCTCTCTCTCTCTCTCTCTCTCTCTCTCTCTCTCTCTCTCTCTCTCTCTCTCTCTGCAGCATACTAATCAACATACATCTGATATCTGAGGTCAATGACCGTTCGGTCCCTACCCCTGGGTGTCTTCACCCTCGGCGTGTTTCACCCTAATGATACCCCGTGCTCCACAGAGACTGTCGCTAAAGGCTGAATAATTGAAAAGTACTTGAAAGTGCTTTACACTTGATCAAATATCTCAATAAATTACAATATGGAATAAAAGTCTTTTGCATTTCCAGCAAAACACTCTTGATTGAATTCCAAGGACTTTACACCAATCCATTAGTTTTCAACATGGTTACTCTGATGAATTATTCACAGGCTCTCTGTATCAAACAATGGCTGTAACAATAAAGGGAACAGATTTCTCCCCGTAAAATGAATGGACACTGGTAAAAACTGCTTCAATTCCATATTGTAGTCAAACTATTTCATATACATTAACAAACTTAATTTAAAAAAAAAACAACCCACCTGATGCCACAGGTTCCATGTACTAGTATACATACATGTACATGTATTGCCAGTATATTTTGTTCTACTGGTTTTAGGCATAAACTTCATAAAGATATAATTTGGTACTGATATAGAATTGTATGTATTTGGTAATTATTTAGTAGCATATTTTGTATATACATGTACATTTATTTTGTACGTATATGCTAGTATTTTACTTTTGGTGGTTGGGTTTTGTTTTTACTTTTTTGGAGAAAGGGAGGGGGGGGGGGGGTAAATCTATTACATATAATTAAAAGTGTTCTGTGTTGTATCCAACCCCATCCGTCACGAAATCCTTTCTCATCAGTTCAATTAGATGTTTGATTTACTGTACAGGACTGCACACAATGCAAAAACGTGTCAATTAACTAGCCATATAGGTGTCGAGGCCGACATTAATGATGATGTAAAGAAGTCCGTGATGAGGCCAATCAAAAGAGATCGTGTTCATTGCACTCAGCAAATACTATTTCAGTATCCCATTCATTCGGCGGCTGAGGAGCCCTTTCTGGTTTTGAAATGTTACAAAGGAAGTATCATTCGAGATGCTGTGACATTCACGACCCCTTTGGGTCCTCCTTATAAAGATGAAATAATGAAAAATCTCCATTTTCCAGCGGAAGTGAATCAGGTGTGATGGAATTCCCTCTAGTGAAAGAACCTACTTTTAGTTTAATCAATATAATCAGACCATTATTATGGCGTGGTTTTTTCATGCGGTATTAGATTGCAGTATAGTTATTTTTTCCCTTCTTTGATAATTTCCAATATGAGTTTAAATTTGTAATAATTTTGATATGAGATTGAACAATTATTAAAGCTTTGTAAACTAGAAATTAATATTATAATTTTGAAAAAGTATTCCTTTCAAAAATACCTGTGTTCTATATATGCTGGTATATTGTTCACATATACAAATATAGATTATCAATGGCTATCAACGCTCAGCAGTAAAAATCTCGGGATAAAAAAAAACCCGCTCATATGCGACTAATCGACCAGAACGGTCATCGACTAATTGATAATCAAAGTACTGAAGTACTGACGGGAGTTGATTTTATCGATTATTTTTTTTTTTTTAAATAAACGATATGTTTTTGTTGTTTGTTTGTTGTTTGGTTGTTGTTTTTTTTGCATGGTAAGTGTTTTCCTATATTATTTGAATTACGCATATTTTTATTATATAAATTCTCCGACAGGAATCTCGTGAAAACCCCATATGAATCTTGTTGTGTAATATTCAAACAATTAATTCCATCAAACAACGTATCAGTAATCGAAATAGTTCTGAGAAATTGCATGGATTCAGGCAATATTGAATTTAGTCTCGTTCAACCAGATCGACGTTCGGCTATCTCCGTTAATATCCGACAAGCGAGAGAGACTCTGTGCTTGTCGGAGATTTACGGAGACAGTCGAGCGTCTGGTTGAACAAGACTATGTTGAACTCTGGCGTAGGAATACATACAATGTCCGACAACAATTAATATTTAAATTGTTCGTACCATTTAAAATCTGACAATTTACAAGGTATCTAAGGATAAGTTTCCTTGAAAACAAATCTTTAGAATACACTACATCGAGTATATCGATTAGAACTATACATTGTCAGCGAGGCTGATTTGTGCTTTGGCCTAAACACTGTTTCACTTTCGGTTTGCCAGAGTAACTGCATAGGAGAGTTGATTAAAATCAACTCCCAAAAATGCTTGAATATTGGTAGAAATGGGAATAAAACTACTCAAAGTCACCAGTACCTAATAGAAACTGAGTCAAATTATGTGTGCTCCTGCGACATAGTACAATTCAATTAATGTTTTTGGAGCATTTATGCAATTAACGTAACAGCTGTAGCATAATGATATGCCTTTTAGTTCTGAATATGATACAGAATACATTTATCAGCATCCATGTATTTGAGCGCATCCTGAATCAATTTGATATGTTGGCCTGATTTCGGCTTTTTATGTGTCAATATATAGCTGTTTGAAGATTTATTTGCAAATTGGCACTGGTGCTGTGTAACTGTGGCACAGATCTTTTTGATTTGCCATTATTCACTTTGCTTTATTGTATTCGATTCGTTGCAATTGTATTATTAATCGAGTTGAATGAGTGCACGTCCAGTGTTGTTTAATTTGAAAGACTGTCTTTTTTGCAAAGCATAACGTTTATCTTGGAATTAACATAAACTTGCACAAAAACTAAATCGAGGAATCTAGGTTATCGTGCCAATGGGTGCTGTCACTAATGGATACAGTGTATTTTAAAAATGGCATTTTTGTCATCAATGTGACTAGCATCAAACATTGTTCTAAGGCTCTGGGCGCCACGCAGGGGTCAAAGTTCGAAGCTTGTCGACGTCATCGCTGACGCTTTGACTACATATACATGTATATATAAAAAACCTTTGTTTCAATGTGAACTAACCTTAATTTTAAATCTGCCCACGGAAAATGAGGGCAAATGGGAGGGGGAAATGAAAGTGAGCAAAACTTTTCCCTGTACTATGCAGTCTAACGACCATCACATCCGCCTTAGTTTGTTGTTTGTGACCTAGCTGAAATTAAACATTCTAATATAAGACTGGAAAAATTATTTTGAATAAGTTAAGACATTGGGGATTTTTGTCGCCCTAAAGCGAGCGATTCGTTGTAGCAAAACGATATCTTTTTACTCTAATGGGTTTTTTAAACGCCAAGCGCGTCTCTATGCCAAAAGGGCTAGTGTTCACCACCCCATCCTGCTCTTTTAATTGCATTAATAACAAAACGGATAAACATCTTTAACGTCACCTAGCGATGACAATTTTTGTCACAATTCTAGCTTATTATCTCCCAAAAGAGTGTAAATCTAACACCAGAAGTAAATTTTTTGAAGGTTTATTGGAAATATGGTTAAACTGTTTGAAACGAGAGTGAACCAATATTGAAGATCTGTTGTCTGTCCCAAGTCATTGCTTCCATCACTTTTTGGTCATTTTTAATAAATAAAAAAAACCAAATTTTTGAAAAAGAAATACAGTTGAAATCAATAAATGGAAAATCCTTGATATATTCATTGACACATTATCATTTATAACTCATAAAAGTTCACAGAAACGAAAACACATTTCTTACGGAGATTTATAATGGAAAATGTTTTACATCTTTCACCATTCGGAACTCACTCGGAATACCTCGCACAATTTTTCAACGTTATCATCCGGGCAATTTCATTGCTGATGCAAAGCAAAATCTCCGAAGACTTTTTCTGGGGGGGGGGGGGGGGGTATTTAAACATGAGGCCGTAGAGGGGGCGTTTCAAAACAGACAATCTGAACATTTTTTTCATATTAGTGGATGAACCTAGTTTGAGCACAAAGGTATTTATGATTATTGAAATATCAAGCGAAAATTGCTGGAAGCAAAAACTCGGGACAGAGTATACTAGTTGTGAGAATTGTCACAGACAAAGGTGCCGAGGCGGTTCAAAGTTCTAATGGTCAACAACAACAGTGTGTTTACTATCTACGTTGCAAAACACTAATCTAACACCTTTTTATCATTATGGTCCTTTCTGTGGTGTACTTGATTGACACTGGCTCAGTCAGTACATGTATATTGCTTGATAAAGGGTGCTTGTCACTTTGTTTACTCTCAGTATCTGTCACACAACTACTTACATGTAGACTGGTGTGCCCTTACATGTGGATATCATATTATATGTTATACAATGTTATTTTTCACTAAACGACATATAACTACGGATATTCATACATTAAATATCTTGTAAACACAAAAAACTTAGTACTAGTATACGTATAAGATGTAATGCAATACTTTCCATTCTAATCTTATCATATTTGGTGAATTAATACGTATGTGTAATCGTTGATTGTGTTGTTGATACATGAATCTGTTTCTTTCTGTAATTTTTCCTTGCTTTTTTGCTCTTAGTTACAAGACATAATGACATTACAGTGCAATAATACAATTTACAATCATGAATGACATTTTACAGTATCCATATTATGTTTGTTTCTTGTGTAGTTTTACTATAAAAGACAATTTTTATTTATAAGCCTATAGATAGAAAAATATTTAAATTCAGTTCAATTTATTCGCTCAAACCGCCAAGTGATATCATTTTGAGGCTTTAGGTACAATATGTAGACCAACAAAACAAACAAATTACACATTGAGACCACGGAAATAGGTACATGTCATGGAAAAGTGTCCTTTATGGAGGATAGACTTGCTCACACGTTCGCAATGTGAAACTACGCATTTTTTTTATCTATATACATTAATTCGGTCAGCAATTGACTGTGAATCCGTGAAAATTTGGCCTAATGCAATTTTAGTTGATCCGTGGAAAACCCACATTTAAGAAAATAGAAGAAATCATCGTCTGAATTAGATGAGGCAGGGACCATATATAAAATAGAAAAATTCATGTCGAGGTACACACAAATTGGTAGAAGCATGATTGCATAGGTGTATGTACATGTATTATATTTCCCCAAATTCCTTGCGCTAGGTACAATTATCATGGTCTTGAGTTGGATGTCTATTTCATGTACAAATAAATAAGTTTTTTTTAAAGTATTCGTTTAATGTATTCAAAATCTGATATTTCCCCTGTAATTTATAAACATTGTATACATCTGCATCACTTATAATTCTCCTCCAGGCATGAGTTTGCTCTGTAAGCCTTTCACTCCAGGACCTCCAATACGAGCCCACAAATGACAAAAGTCAAGTAATCACTAGATGTCAAAAGCTTTTCAAATCTTTAGATTAGACTAAACACCGTTCAGAATGGAAAAACATAAGCCGGATCAAACTCGTCTGGAGCCTTGTTACGTAATTGATCGATTTTTTTTTTCAAATTGTCTCGACTAACTTTATTTCATCTCGGACATTCCAATTTCTCTAGAATTGATATGGTAAGGGTTATGTTTAACAAATTTGTCTTGAAAATCGTTGTTCAAACATTTCTGTGCATGATTCATAAGTCAACGGGCGTCATATTTTAACACATTCTCTAAATTTACGTGACAATAATCAAGAATTGTCCGAAAACAGACTAAGTATGCAGAAATGAACCAATATTGCACTCAATTGTGAGGTTTCGTAAACCGATGAATATTCCTGATAACAATGAGAAAGAAACACTGCAAAATATATTTTTGTATTAACGTTTGAATTACGTCATTTGAATAACAACCTTTGAAGAGACAGACTATTCGGTGAATGCCAAAGTTTTAAGAAGGCACATAACTCATGCCAGGTATACATCTATTATGATGACAGAATAATCATCCAGGTTTGAGTGTAATTGATTTATTGCCTAAAATTAAACTCAACAATGTGCAGAATAAGCATTTTCATGGCTTTTTTCAATTCTACGCGATCAACGGCGTAATAGATGGAATTACAAAGGTTTTGCTCTAATCGTTACCTGAGTAATTTGTTTACTGATGGTTTTTTCTTTAGATGCATAAAAATGCATTCGTTTGAGAAGACCTGTTTACATTTGTTGTACTTTTAAATTTGGTGAGCATATTGAAACCACCAACACACGAACAGGTAAATATTTAGAAGTTCAGCGATATAAAAGTATCCATTGCTTTGAAATCAGGAAATAGTCGATTTGACATTCATTTTTATAGAGTTGTATTAGAGTTCAGGTACATTTATATACATATATCTGATTTAAAATACAATATATTCAACATCTGTATAGCTAGAAAATATGGCACTTATTAAGGATCTATAATACAGGTGTTAAATGATGCCGTGTATAAATACAAGTGCAAGCATTTTTAACATGGTAAAAAATACACTTGGGGGGGATGCCTGTTCTGCAGTTTGAATCGTAAGAAGCGGGTTTTCATGGATTTGTTATAATTGTGAGAAATGAGAAAAGAAAAAGTAAACAAATAAATAACTTTATTTGTGTATGTGAAAAGTGCAATTGTATTTTTCTATCATTCTCTCCTTCTCAAATAGACCTGTCTTTGTTTAAAGCAATATGAGCTGTATTTTTAGAATTTTATTTTGCTGCTAAAACCTGCTAGTATGATAAGTTTGCATATAACTTGAACTTTTATGATAAATAACATTTGAAAACATCATTAATTTTTGTCAAAGGAAATATTTCTCTTCTAAGGAATATATAGCAAATCAATTTTTGTACAGGACGACAATAATTCAATTTTGCTCCAAATAAGGCTTTTTAACGGCCTTTTCCACAAAAATATGGCTAACAGAAATTCAAAAACCATGATATTTTTGTCATTTTAGTAGAAAAGAACATTTTAGTAAAAAATATATTCAACATGAAAAATGCAGCTCATATTGCTTTAATTGATCTTGGGTGGTATCTCTCTTTTATGGTCACCTTATCTGTACCCATTATATCGCTGAAGCATTAGAGCGAGCACTTTAGCGAGTATTCCTTATCGAACACAATGGTACTACATGTACTTCGAATTAGTCCACCCTATCGTTGGCGATCCAGATTAACAGATTGGGGAGGATCGATGTCCACTCACTAAGTTTCAACTGTATTGGTGTTCATACAAAACAAACAATACAGAAGCCTAGTACCACCCCACCCTCCACAAAAACAAACCCCCATGTATACTTGCATACAAATCGTGTATTTTGCTTCTATTAGATTTTGTAAGTAATCTACACTGCTGTTGATTTGGCCAAGTCTCAGATGGTAGACTTCTTCGAAGTAAAAACGATACCCAAATCGATTGCCTTTCCTTAAATCATAATCAGAAAAGCTGTTTGACACATTAGATGATGTAGAGTATAGCAAAAACATCATACCTGTTGTATACATTACTTTTGGTGTGGCATTAACACTAAGGGGAAATAAACATTTATCATCACCGAAAAGACGATGATCAGATGAAGCTCGTCTTCGCTGGGAAGATAGATAGTAAAATAATCACCCATAGCGACAACAGCGCCCAAAGTAGGGGCGACAATTGAGATCAGCAGAAAATTTGTCCGGTTGTTGACCCGTTGAACTACGTGTAATTTTAAAATTGCATCGTAATTATGGCTGTTATGCGTGCAGTGAAGGGAAATAAAAAAAATTAACAAGCAAGATAGATTAAAGAGGAAGCGCTTTTGAAAGCTATGATTCTGACGAGTTTATTTTGAACCCCATAATTGCCAATCAATTGTGCTTGGCAGACGAACGATAAATAATAAGATGTAAATTATGTGGCAATTAATTTTTGTTTAATGTAATACACCGTTCCGTATTGTTTGATCAAGGTGAAATAAAAGGTTTGTAATCAATTTGAACAAATAAATGATGTGTTTGGTTTCATATATTGAATTTCGGCCATTTTGTCACAGATGGGGGAAAAACAATAACAGCGCCTCTTATATCACAGGATGAAATGATATCTTGAAATCATTGGACTTTGGTATGGGTTGGGAAGCGGAGGCTTTTTTTCCTACCATAAAATGACTATTAAATCAGTATGTTTTCAATTGAAAACCACAACAAAAAGAACAGACGAGTGTAACGACCTTTAGTCGTGTTCTCCTCAAGAGGATGAAGGCATCCATTAAAAGCTTAGCATCAAGTGCATCATTGTTCCTACAACACGCGAAAAAGTCACCCACTCTCTGAATCACGTCTTCAGAAAGATTTCATTTAATATGATTACCATTTATACGCTCTCTATCAATGAGTAATTTTTCTTTGTATTCTGAATAATAAAAGGATAACTTTTTTTTCTAATTTCGTAATTCAAAATATTATGTAGACATGAAAGAGATATTAAGGACCTAGCGTTATTAAGCTCTGAGGAGGCAGGCGTAGGCTTTTCTTCAGTCGAATGTACCTTTACCTTTATTTTCTTCTTTGTAGTTATTTTCGTTTCCCAATAAACAACCTACAGCTAAATGATGACCAAATGACTTTGTGGCATTTCTTATTAAAATGAACCTTCTTTTAGTTTTTTTAGGATATTTTGGGTTTATGAAATGACTTTTATCTGATTTATTTCCGTGACTAGATACTCTATGGTGCTGGGGCTGAGGGTTCTAGGCTGCTTCCTTATATAACCGTTAAAATTGACTACAGGTTTTTTGGTTTTGATAAAGAGAGGACTTATTCAGGCTCTGCCTGCTGTCCAATCCCTTAATGTTTTAATAATGTGATATTGTTCAAATTAAAGTGATGATAAAAGGAGGAGGAGGAGGAGGAGGAGGAGGAGGAGGAGGAGGAGGAGGAATAAGAAGAAGAGGAGGAATAAGAAGAGGAATAAGAAGAGGAGGAGGAATAAGAAGAGGAGGAGGAATAAGAAGAGGAGGAGAATAAAAAGAGGAGGAGGAAGAAGAGTATGATGCTGAAGCACGATGATGGTACATGATTTTTGGCAGTTGTTCAAGCTTGCTTGACATTGTATAAGATGATCATGCAGTGTTCTGATGGTTGTAAATTATTTCCCCCTTCAGCTCTTACAACATGCTATTTGTTCCTCCAGGCAAAATGTATAATATGCATCAGGACTTATGTTTATCAAACAACCCACCACCAATTTTCGACCAAGCTTATTTTAATGATTAAGAAAACCTTCTCTTCAGAAGAACAGCATCTTTCTATTGGTCTATTATTGGGAGTTCATTAAACTCCTCGTGTTTTTTTTTTCTTTTTCTCAAATCGCCGAACAATCAAGCAATGAGCTTCTAACATTGTGGGAGGCCCACATTGTTTAAAAAAGTCAACGACCTTGGGGAAACTGAAACGGTTGTTTATCAAGTTTATACAATGTCATTACGAATTACTTAACTTTATTTTTATGGTAAAGTGCACATTGATGGCAATGGTACAATAAGCCCGCTGTTCAGAATTACACTACGTGCTTTGATAACGAATTTCGTTATGATGCAGTCAGTAATAATCGAAAGGTTGTTTTTCAGGTTTAGAAAGTAAAAACAAATTATCAAATGACGTCAATTTTAATTTTTAAAACTCGTCCAAAAACACGTTTTCATTAGGCCTACTCTTTTATAAAAATTATTAGCATGATCATGGTTTTTCTCTACAACTAGAAATTAATTTTATAAACGTAATTTACGGTCAGGTTTTTGTAAAATATTGGAAACCCATTCTTTTTCGTTGTAGCTCTTAGTGCGAGGTATGAGCAATTGAAATTTTCCCTGAGAAAAGGCTGTGTTGACGTCACAGGCTTTTAGTCGTCACCGCCACGGCGCGTAACAGCGGAGCGGGGCGCGAGCAGGCAGCGATAGACACCAAGGCGATGGGCGCTATGTCGCGAGCACCGCTCGACCAGCGGTTACACCCCTCTCCCTCCAGCTTCCCGCGGACTTGCTTTCTGACGGTTACCGAAAGATTTCTACCCCTGATAATGAGTTTAAAGTCGATACGTATTCAAATGATAACCCTAGGACATGCAAACTTTTATACAACCTAAGCAAATATTTTCAAACAAATACACAAAGTTCGTTGAACAAAGATGTAAATGTTATGCAAGGAAAGCGGACCAATATTTATTGCTTTATTGCTTTTTTTCCTACAAGTGTATGCATGACCACCCAGAAAGGAACGTAAATTGGAAGTGCAAAACAATTCATGTCAGAAACTAAAATAAAAGATGGGACAAAAAGGCTAGAAATTGTGAATGGTGATCGAGCGAGTGCATATGAATGATTTTTATGCGCAACTAAAAAACTAGCAGTGATGTATTCCAGAGAATGTTAATGCTGTTAGCTTTTTTAATTGAACTTCCATTTTAGATGAGTTGATTTAGAGGAACACTTGAGTGTCATTTATTGTCATCTATGTAAGACAGAGTATCAAGTACTGATTGCAATAATGTATCAAATCATCTCCTATATATTTTTAATATGATGTTTTTTGAAAGAGGGACCCCCAACCATAAAATAAAAATGAGAGAGGGCTATATTGTTGCAGCTACTTTAAGTATGTAAATTGAACAGGCGCGTGCAATAATGTAACCAAGTATCCCCCGTTTTTAAATAAGATGTCTCTGAAAGAGGGACCCACCCCCCCCCCCCCCCCGAAAAAAGATGAGAGAAAGTTACATGGTTGCAGTTAATTTCTAAATGTATGAACTCAACAGGCTCGTAGCATCGATTTTGAAAGGGGGCCTTCGCATGCTATTCTTGACAAGGCAAAAAAATCCACATGGCCAATCTTTACAAAATCCTAATTTTTCTATATGTAAATGTAGAAAACTGTCCGTTATGATACACGTCTGCTCAACAGGTGTGCACGTGTCTTGTTTAAACATAAATCTGTTGTTTTAAACCCGTGGCAATAATTTACAGCTTCCGATTTGATATAATATCCGTACCGACAAAAACATATTTTATTCACTTGATGAACTTGTTATTAAGACTACGTTTGGAAAGATTATAATATATGGCATAATTCTTATTTATAACTGCTTTATGCATTGTTATTCTAACTACGTTATATATAAACACCAATTTATAAACATATTTACAGAGCATTTGGGATATTGTTAACAGTCATTCTATAAAAAAGAATTTGTTATGCGCAACAGCTTAGTTGCTGCGTACAATAATGTGGAAAAATATTTCGAAGAAGGTTTTAAAATTATTGCAACTGAGCAGTAAACACATTCAATTCGGTTCAATTTATTTCCTTGTTGTATAACTCATCAGAATACAAATATTTAAAAATTCTATTAACTTACAATCGGTTTATAGACAGATAACAGAACATGAATTTTATCACAATGTATGGTTTACAAAATACATGTATATATACAAGTGCAATTTGGTGTATATGCTACTCCAATGGTAAACTTCTTAATTTCACAAATTGTAACAGGATTTTGCCTCAATAATTGAGTTTTTTTGTATAATTTACAATAAATAATTCAGCTAGTTAGTAAACATTACGTTTTACAGTTACATAGTTAACGCTGAAATATAAACTATATTTCTTAATTCTTCACATAATGAACATTCCATAATAAAACGTCCAGAGCTGTAGTTCACATCGTGTAACAAGGTGTTGCCTGAAAAGGAAGTCCATGTAATGGAAAATTTGCTTAAATAAATCTAAAATATAGATCCACATACATGTAGTATATACATGTACCTGCCTCTCTTTCATGTATAGACTTTGATCTCCCTTAGAAGCCATATAAGAGGGCTACATAAATATATTTGTCATGCATCTTAAACATGTACTCTTGATAAAGGTCACTGACTGTACAATTCCAAGACAGCATAAACTAGGCTCTGTTTGATACAGATTCTTTATAGGTTACATTTGACAAAGAAATCACATTTTTCTAAAAACAGGGTGACAATGGCCTTATGATAAGAAAAAATATATCATAATAAAATATTGGCGAATCCAACGAATAATTTTGTTTGCTACACAACCCCACCCCCCCCCCCCCCCCACCTAAAACGTTCTCTCTACTAAACTGCAGGTGTGTAGCTCCCGGTCTGAAAAATTCGGATGGACTCCCAGGTTGTCCATTCGAAGTTTTTCAGACCGGGAGCAACCTGCGACCTGCAACCAACTCTCTCTCTCTCTCTCTCTCTCTCTCTCTCTCTCTCTCTCTCTCTCTCTCTCTCTCTCTCTCTGTTTTTATCGATCCAGTTCCCATTTTTCATAAATAAATCTTTACATCAATATTACCCTAAGGTAAAATAACATTTAACACCATATCTGTTTTTATATTCATTTAAATATAATATCAAAATTCTAATTATTTTTTTTTAATTGACCTCTAGTTATGTCTCGACAAACACCACCATTTTGTTAAGCCAATGAGATAACAGGCTGTACTGGGACGGAAATTGTCCATAACACAGCAACAAAACAAAATTTGTTTCAACATCAGGAAAAACCGTACAATATACGTAAATTGATTCACTTAGTGCAGGGGTAAAGAAGTACGTTCTGACGCGCGGAGTATGGGAGTGAACTAAGAACGGATAGACGGACGCAAACAAGGCATCTGTCGGTGACAAAAAAGACACTGTATAGAAAATCAATGGGGGATACAGTAGTCATATCATTTTCAAGGTCACGAGCGCCAAATGTCGTTTGGTGCAGTATTGAAAATCATTATCGAGCAAGTTATGTTTTAAGATTTTGTTACAGTATCAGCCACAGAGATGCTGTAGTCCGCCAGATCCGCTACGTATGCTGCTGGGGCTTGAATTACAATGGAGACGCATGTTGCGAAGTGTCAACTCGCTGAACAGTTGATTTTGATTAAAAACAATGTCATAATGATCATGTCCCCAGAAGTGACGAAATTTTATCATTTCTCGTGTGCGTGTAATGATGAAGATATGTATACACATCCAATTTCTCGGTATAAATAGTTCAAGTTAGTTATTTTGTAACAAAGGACTCATCGGAGAAAATTTTCATTACATTTTAGAATGTTTGGCATGAGAAGAAATGAGGAAAGACTAAACAAAAATATGCTTCGGACCCCCCCCCCCCCGGCAAACTCAGATAACCGTCGGACCCCCCCACCCCCCCCCCACCCCGGCAAACTCAGATAACCGTCGGACACCCCCCCCCCCCCCCGGCAAACTCAGATAACCGTCGGACACCCCCCCCACCCCCTAGAAAACGGGGTTTTTTTTATCTGCGCATGCTTTGTCACCAATTTTTGTTTTAATAGTAAAAGCAAAGGAGTCAACGATTACACCGTTCTGCTTCCGCATCAACCAGTATCAGACCATTTATGGTTGTTTATTAAATCAGTTGACACGGAGCAAAACTCACAGAATAGAATTGTATTTTCTATATGAAATATACCCAGATCCAAACATAAACTTTTCATATTCTGTGGTAATAAAGGAGTAAGTGGAAATTAGAGTGTGCAAGGGCTCTTCCCCTCACCCAGTATATATATATCCTTTATGTGTATTGCAGATACAAAGTGAGATACCTTCTTTATTTACTACATATATTTTTGCTTATCTAGCATCATTATGCTACATCCGTTATATAGACGTGAAACATATAATTTAAAACGGTAGATTTGTCAGATATCTTGACGATCAAAAGTTATTACTGATGGTTATCATGGTTCAATATATATTTCAGTCAAGGTTTTTAAATCAAAAATAGTAGAATGAGTAAGAGGGAGACGTGTTTATATACTTATTGACGTTTATTCAAATACTAAATAAACTCTATGCATAAAATTCATGTAGGGAGAAATATCCCATGTTGCTGACCAACCGTGTAGAATTCTACATATGTAGGACATATGTAGGACAATGCATTCATGCATCTGGTTTTTATTTTAAACACCAGCTTTGATTCCAATTATTACTTACACTTTAGGTAAAGTTTGACATGTTTGATCGTTTGTTGTTTATTACGTGTACATATACACGTTACATATTGCTTGCACTTACCAGTTAGAAAGGAACTGTCATCGTGAGGACCATTTGTAAAATATATTTTATAGGTCTTGTATTATTTTGTACATTATTCCTCTCAATTGCAAAATGTATACTTTCGAATTACATTTGATAATTAATTTAAAAGGTTGAATTTGATATAATTGCTTTTTTTTTGTTAAAAAAGATATCAAAAAATGAGTGTTGTATGTTCAAGGGTCTACATAAGAAATTACATGTATATGTTTGATATAAATGATTTTAGCAGATATCAATGTAATCATTTGTAAAGAAGACAGTAATGGCGTGTAATACATGTATATCTGAATCATTGTATAAAAGCATGCAAATGTTGAAAAATTTCCGTGCAATTGTATAAACTTTTTAGTAAGGTTATGAGTTGTTTTAATTATTCAAATAAAAAAGTACATAAGGGAATAATCTACTGGAGATTTATTCTACCTAAAGTAACACTATCTCGATTTCTACAGGAAACTGGAGGCTGAACTTTTCCCGTAGTCATTTCTCGAGAAAACATAGATGTGTAAAGATGAAACACCGTAAGGAAAAGTGTTATATAGATACATGTAACATTCACGCTTCTACCTCATTGAGTTCACATCAAACTTAGCCAGGACACCTAACAAGCACCTGCATGACGCTGCCGCGGTATTTATTATCCTATTCCCGTAATGAAAATTATATTCCCCTTCCTATGTAAATAAGAATAATAGCAATTGATTAAAAATGAGTGGGTATTAAAGTTTGTTCAATGATTACACATAGGCGTCGGAACTGGGGGGGGGGGG